>NC_079193.1:253560245-253860245 GCF_029499605.1 Hyla sarda
GTGCATAAAGCTGTTGCAAAAACAGAATGAATCTTCCTCCCACCCAGCGATCGCTCCACCCTTTGAAGCAAAGACTGGCTCCCTCTGATCACCTGACTAGTGATGTAATGTCTCAAGCTGCACTGCAACCTGGGAAAACCTAAAATGACAGTCATTTTGCATGCTGCTAAAAATAAAGCTCTGGGCAAAAATCGCATAAGAATTGCGAGCCCACCATGAAACATAGGCATAGACACTATGTTATTAATTACACAAACTTAACAGCCCCTGTAGCATTGTCAAGTAAAATAGCACATTGTCGGCTACTTAGAAAAATATGGCTAGCATTTATTTCCACACAGTTTTTTTTTTTTTAGTTTTTTTGTTGTCTTTTGTTAACCCACCACTGCAGTTTTTGAGCCAAAGCCAGACGTGTATTCAAAATGAATGTGAAATATAAAGGAAAGACTTATACTTCTCCTTCCTACTGTAAAAAAAAAAACCTGTGTGGAAACCTATCCTTTGTCAAGTTTATATATTGGAGTAGAAATAATAAGAAATGAAAGGCGTCACTCACTAGGATGTCAGTGTCACGGTATCTTTATTAAGGATGCAGCATGTCAGGGTGCACACGGAAGAGTATTACGGGGACGCAGTTAGTCAGCAGTGAGCCTGGTAACAGATGTTGCGCATGCGTCAGCACACTTTGTCAGACCCTACCTGTTTTGCCCCACATCACAGTTAAAGAAGCTCCACCAATGATGTGTTCAGACACATGTGTACAATTAGAAAACCAACTAGTGAAACAAATACATAGGATTTAAAACCAAAACTGACATTCTAAAATCAATTTAGAGGATCACACTGTAATCTACTCTCTCATTAAACCCCAAGTTTCCAGAGGCATTCATTTTAATAATCCACTTTGCATCCGTTTGGAGAAGTTTTTTTTCTGTCTATGTTTTCTTTAATATTCATTTGTTCCAGGCCTGGAAAGTAGATCACTGCAGTTACCTCTGTGGACAACAATCATATGCTCAATAAAGCGGGGAGAACGAACAGAATATAAGTGTTCTCTAAACCTGGTATTGAGGCATCATTTAGTACTATCGATATAGAAATGACCGCAGGTACACGACATCGCATACACCACCCATTGGGTTCTACATGTAATCAAACATCGCACTTGAATTTCCTCCCCTCCTATAAACACAATTTTTCCAGGTTTAAAATGCTGACACCATGTACAAGAACAGCATTTATAATTTCCTACAGGGTCAGTTTTCGATGCCAATCAGTGTTCTTTGTTTTAGAAGTGAAGTGAGATTCTGCTACCATCTCACCAGAGGTCTGAACTTTTCTTTCACAGAGGAATTTAATGTGGTGGACTTTGAAGTAGATTTATTCGTGTCAATCAGAAAACGGAATCTTAAAAAATTTATTTTCCAATAAAAAGAGTCTGCAGAACCAACTAGAAGGGGAAACTCCAGTTTTGATAGGTCCTTTGCGGTTCAATGTTCTGAAAGAGGCCACTAGTGCAGAGTTAGAATGTTTAGATGCCATGATAGACCTAACCAAAAGATCTAACCAAAAGTAAATACCCGGTGCCATCAGATTGTGTGTTCATGCAAGAGTTTACGGGAGGGAGAGTTTGCCCACAGGTCACTCCAGGCAGTGGATATAGATATAGAAAGCCTCTATACCAGTATACCACAAAAATTGGGAGTCAAATGTATAAAAGAGCTTCTTTCACATAAAAAAAAAATAATAGGACCATGCAATTCATATGTGAGGCCCTTACCTTAGTGCTGAGTAACAATTCCTTTCAGTTTGACGATACTTGGTAGACACAAATATGGGGTGTGGCCATTGGCACTCCAGTAGCTTACACTTTTGCAAATTTATATGTAGCATTTTTTTTAAAGCAAATTCGTATTCACTGAAAGGAATCCATTCCTCAGGTCCGTCAGTTGCCATCTTAGGTTCGTGGACCATGTGTTCATAGCCTGGGATGGCACCCTGACGGACTTTGGGGATTTAGTTAATTACTTGAATACCTGTAATGCTATGAATCTGAGCTTCACTCATAAAGCAGATGAAAAACAAATGGAATTTCTTGATGTTTTAGTAAAAGTAGAGAATGGCAAATTAACCACTTCCAGTTTCAGAAAACCTACGGCCTCCAACCCCCTCCTTCAGTTCTCCCACTACCATCCTGAACCTGTGAAAACGTCTTTGCCATATGGACAATTTTTACGTCTGCGGTGTATTAATAGTTCAGATGAGTAATTTTTATCTCAATCTGGAGAACTGAGAGAGAAACTTGAGGCTATCCCAAAGAAATTCTGGCTCTAGAAAGCGCCTTTGCACAAGATAGGAGAAATTTCCTGTACACGAAAAGGAAAAAAGAATTTGTTTCTGTTAAAGAATCTCCTCGGTTTTCTTTTTCATTTAAGTTCAGCCCTCTGGAGAAAGTAATCAGATCAGCTATTAATAGGAACTGATTGTTGATTAAAATGATGCAGAGCTATGTAAGCTGGTACATGAAAGTCCACTGATAGCGTTTTGACGCTGCAAAAACCTTAGAGATGTAGTTACCAGTAGCAACGTCACTTCTAAAACAAAGAACACCGATTGGCTGTCGAAAACTGGCCCTGTAGGAAATTATAAATGTGGTTCTTGTACATGGTGTCAGCATTTTAAACCTGATAAAATTGATTTTATAGGAGGGGAGGAAATTCAAGTGCAAAGTTTGATTACATGTAGAACCCAATGGGTGGTGTATGCAATGTCTTGTAACTGTGGCTGTTTCTATATTGGTAGCACTAAAAGATCCCTCAATACCAGATTTAGAGAACACTTATATTCTGTTCGTTCAAAAAAAAAAAGGTTCTCCCCGCTTTATTGAGCATATGAATGTTGTCCACGGAGGTAACTGCAGTCATCTACTCTTTCAAAGCCTGGAACAAGTGAATATTAAAGAAAAACGCAGACAGAAAAAAAAACTTCTACAAACGGAGGCAAAGTGGATTATTAAAACAAATGCAGCCGGGAACTTGAGGCTCAATGAGAGAGTAGATTACAGTGTGTTCCTCTTAATTGATTTTAGAATGTCAGTTTTGGTTTTAAATGTTATGTATTTGTTTCACTAGTTGGTTTTCTCATTGTACACCTGTGTCTGGACATGTCATCGGGTGGAGCTTCTTTAATGGTGACGTGGGGCAGAACAGGTAGGGTCTGACGAAGTGTGCTGACACATGTGCAACAGCTGTTACCTGGCTCACTGCTGACTAACTGCATCCCTGTAAGACTTGTCCGTGTGCACCCGGTCATGATGCATCCTTAATATAGATACCGTGACACCACTACCCTGGTGAGTGACGCCCTTTATTTCTTATTATTCCTATAAGGATGGACTTGTTTCTTACGGGCTTGTGGAACCCCAGTGGCAGCTTTTGTCTACCGGCATCAATGGAACTGTGTTGTGTTATACCACATATCAGCGTGTGCATACCGCTGTGAAGAGCGGGTGTGAAGTGGGAGGTTCAGGGGTAGAAGTGCCAACTGCTTGAACTCTGTATATTATATATTAGCATATTAGTACTAGAAATGAGCAAAGCGAAGCTGACAAATCCGAATTTGTTACGAATTTCAGGAAAAATTTGATTGGCAACGAATGGCGAATCGCTTCATTAAACACCATTTAGTGCGGTCCAGGATCCAGAGCATCTAAAATGGTGGATCCACATGTGAGAACATGGGGCAAGGAACTCTGGGAAGATGGGAAAAACGGTAGGCGGAATGACCCAGAATCGCATGCAGGATGCAGCCTATCAGCAGCCAGTCACCCCCTGTGATGTCACAGCCCTATATAATCGGCAGCCATATTGTGGCCAGTCACTTCATTCATTACACTGCAGAGAGATAGGATGGAGAGCCTGTGTGTATGTTACAGAAAAAAGCTCATTCCAGCAGTGTTTCACATCCTAGTCACATCAATGTTCTGGTGGACAGAAAGCAGTGTTTTTTCCACTGAAAAGGATTTTTACTGCAGCCAGTAACCTCCCAGTCACTTTCTTCAGCATTGTATTACAAAGAGCTGTGTGTTGCCTTATACATTTTAACAAGCTGCTTTAACTTCATAAACCTTAGCAGAGGAGGAAGGAATAATTTTTCAGTGCAATTCTGTGTCTTTGTTCCACAACAAATCATCTGCTGGTTATGCAAGTCTGTAGACTGTATAATAACCAGCAGTCCAATCCTAATAGTCTTTCACAGAGAGCAATTTTGGGTTTAGTACACAGCTTTTGTGTGCTCCAGCTCTGTTGTATATTGCAGTTGTGCAAAAATGTTTTTTTTTTAAGCTAATGTAGCACATTTTTCTGCCCTCATAAGTGCATACCACATACCTACATCTAGGTAGTGTACTATTTTGTACCTGTTAATCTGTCAAGGGCCCAGATACTGTGAAAGGACAGCCAAAAGTAATCACCGGCTGGTGTTTTTCTCCAATATGTTTTTTTAAGCGTATTGTAGCGCATTTTTCTACCATCATAAGTGCATACCACATACATACATCTAAACAGTGTACTATTTTGTAGCTGTTAATCTGCCAAGGGCCTAGATTCCATGAAAATCCAGGCAAAAGTACTCATTGGCTGGTGTTGTACTCAGATACTTTTTTAAGTGTACTGTAGCACATTTTCTGCCCTCATAAGTGCATACCACATACCTACATCTAAGTAGTGTACTATTTTATACCTGTTAAACTCTCAAGGGCCTAGATACTGTGAAAACACAGCCAAAACTACACACCTGCTGCTGTTCTAGACAAATATTGTGTATGTCAGGCAGAGAAGTGAAAGGAGTGGCAGAGGCCAAAATTCATCAGGGGTCACAGCAGACTATGGGCGAGTGGCAGCAGGAGTTGCAGTGAGAGGCCTGCGCTACTGGTGACAGCTAGCGGTCCCATCTGCCGTCATCGATTGGTTAACACTGTCATCCACTTCATCACAAGTGACATTTGACACCCCCAGTCAACAGTTTGTGGGTTCCTCAGACACAACCTTCAGTTGGCATGGCCCGGGTGCAGTCCCTGTCCTCCCATTGCCTCTGTCCTATGCTGTTCCCTCCCGTACAGAAGTATCTTATGCTGTGGGTTCAGCTCCACTATTCACTGAGGACGATCTAATAGAGGACAGTCAGCAGCTACCACCCAGCCAAGAAGTGGAGGAAACATCTGCAGTTTCCTCCGCTAGGCGGGCAAGTTGTGATGAGGAGAGTGACGTGGGAGGTGGTGATGCCAGCGTTCAGGGTCCTGAAGCAGACACTGTTGAGGAACCTGAGGAGGACATCAGTGATGTGCAGACACTTGTTCATGATGATGAAGCTGATCGCAATTGGGAGCCGGGTGCAGAAGGGGCTTCATCATCATCAGGAGAAGAGAGTTGCAGGTTGCCCGTGAAGCAACAGCTGAGCCAGCAAAGGTGGTATCATGGTTGGCAGTTAGCATGGTGGCAGAAGTGGGAATTCTGGTGCCAAACATGCCCGGGGAAGACCATCTGCTTCGTGGCAGCCTACCTTCCTGGGAGGTAGTGGAACAGGGGTTCCTGGAGATGGCGGCAGTAGCAGTCAATTAGTGCGGACTGTTAGGAAACAGTGGGAAAATTAGCTACTCGGCGGTGTGGCAGTCTTTCATCAAGCCTCCGGAGGAGTTTAACATAGCCACATGCAAGATGTGTGGGCAGAAGGTGAAGCGTGGCCAGGGTCCCAATGTTGGCACCACAGCCCTGTGTCAACATATGCTGCACTACCATAAAGCGGCCTGGGAGAACCGTGGCTCTAATGTAGTGGTCAAGCCTACGGCATCACCCAGTGGCACGCCGCTCCCTCTTTCAGCCAGCCAAGGCTCCACCACCTCAGCCGAAGGGCGCTGTGCATCATACCCTCCTTCTGTCGCCCCAGATGCTCCTGCTCCTTCTACTTTTAGTCAAATCTAGAGAGAGGGAGGAAGGCGTCTCATGTGCGGGATCAGTAGATCTTGTTGGTGGGGGTAGGGGACGGTAATTCCCAAGCCGCTTACCAAAGTTGGTTGTGCGCCCACACACAACAAGGTAAAGTGCAGAAGAAGTAAAGAAGAAGGTCCACTGCAGCCCTCCTGGGTAAGAGTAAAATCAAAACTGAAAGACCAGGGAGTCAGGAGTTTGTCTGGCGCAGAGAGGAACCATCAGGCAGCCAAGTAAAATCAATGGATTTATTAGATGCAACGCGTTTCGCTGCGCATGCGCAGCTTCATCAGGCATGACAAGAAAAGGCTGGTAACAGATATATATACCTCCAGGAATTAACCATTAGAGTACTCTAATGGTTAATTCCTGGAGGTATATATATCTGTTACCAGCCTTCTCTTGTCATGCCTGATGAAGCTGCGCATGCGCAGCGAAACGCGTTGCATCTAATAAATCCATTGATTTTACTTGGCTGCCTGATGGTTCCTCTCTGCGCCAGACAAACTCCTGACTCCCTGGTCTTTCGGTTTTGATTCTACTTTTAGTCAGGCATTCCGCCAACAATCCATCGGCGAAGCCATGTCCAAGAGACAACTGTATGCGCCCACTCATCCAACGGCGCAGAAGCTGAATGTGCTCCTTACCAAGTAGCTGGTGCTGCAGACCCTCTCTTTTCAAGTGATGGACTCTGCACTTTTCAGAGAACTGATGGCTTATGCCGAGCCGAGGTGGAGAGTGCCAAGCCATCATTTTTTTGCTAAAAAGACAGTACCAGCCCTGCACCAATTTGTGGATTACAAGGTGGGTCAGTACTTGAGCCTGTCAGTGTGTACCAAAGTGCACGGCAGCACCAACGTCTGGAGCTGTAACTACGGTCAGGGACAATACGTCCTTCACGGCTCAGTGGGTGAATGTGGTTCCTGCACAACCAGAACAGATACTTGGACAGGTCATGGCACTTCCTCCTCCACACTCTCAAGCCGTTGGTCCTTTGACAGTGTGCAACTCTGCCTCCTCATCCTCCACCTTATCCTGGAACAGGACCTGAATTAGCAGGTGGTGGCATACCTTGACATGCCCATGCCAACACACCTTGAAGACTTCCGGGCAGACAAACTTGATTTGTTGCCGCAACTAGCAGAGATTGCCCTGAAAAAAGCTGTCCTGCCCTGCCAGTAGTGTGCCATCAGAGCGGGTGTTTAGTGCCGCGGGGGCCATAGTTACCTGAAGAAGAACTCCTCTGTCCATCAAAAATGTGGAGAGACTGACCTTTGTGAAGATGAATCAGGCATGGATCAGCCAGGAATTTCACCCACCAATGCCGATGCCTGATGAGTACATTGACCATGGTGCCACACCAACAATTCACAAATATGGATAGTACCAAACAGAATGAAGGCGCTGCTCCCCAAATACAAACATTCCTCTGCATCAGACCTTTTTTCATCCACCTTTGTCACCGGGTACTGTTATTGCCCCCACACCGCACCACTTTGTCACCGGGTCACTTTCAGGACTCCTGATGCTGCTGCCACCTACAGGCTGTCTCTTTCAGCCACTATATCATCTCCTCATGCTTCTGCCAACTCCAGGCTGTGATATGCAGCCACTATTTGGTCTCTTCGTACTTCACAACATCCAGGCTATGCCATTCAGACACCATATGGTCTCCTCATGCTTCAGCCACCGCCAACCTTTGCCATTCAGACACTATATGGTCTCCTCATGCTTCAGCCAACTCCCGGCTGTGCCATTCAGCCACTATATGATCTCCTTATGCTTCACCACCTCCAGACTGTGCCATTCAGCCACTATATGGTCTCTCCATGCTTCACCACCTTAAGGCTGTGCCATTCAGCCACTATATGGTCTCCCCATGCTTAACCACCTACAGGCTGTGCCATTCACCCACTATATGGTCTCCTCATGCTTCAGCTAACTCCAGGCTGTGCCATTAAGCCACTATATGGTCTTTTCGTTCTTCAGCCACCTCCAGGCTGTCACATTAACACACTATATTGTCTCCTCATGCTTCAGCCACCTCCAGGCTGTGCCATTCAGCCACTATATGGTCTCCTCATGCTTCACCACCTCCAGATTGTGCCATTAAGCCACTATATGGTCTCCTCATACTTCAGCCACCTCCAGGCTGTGCCATTCAGACACTATATGGTCTCTTCATGCTTCAGCCAACTCCAGGAGGTGCCATTCAGACACTATATGGTCTCCTCATGCTTCAGCCACCTCCAGGCTGTGCCATTCAGACACTATATGGTCTCTTCATGCTTCAGCCAACTCCAGGCTCTGACATTCAGACACTATATGGTCTCTCCATGCTTCAGCCACCCCCAGGCTATGCCATTCAGACATTACATGGTCTCCTCATGCTTCAGCCAACTCCAGGCTATGCCATTAAGACACTATATGGTCTCCTCGTGCTTCACCACCTACAGGCTGTGCCATTCAGCCACTGTATGGTCTCCTTGTGCTTCCCCACCTCCAGGCTGTGCCATTTAGCGAGTAATTCGACTCCTCATGCTTCACCACCTCCAGGCTGTGCCATTCAGCCACTTTATGGTCTCCTCATGCTTCAGCCAACTGCAGGCTGTGCCATTCAGACACTAGATGGTCTCCTCATGCTTCAGCCACCTCCAGGCTTTGCTATTCAGCCACTATATGGTCTTCTCATGCTTCAGCCACCTCCAGGCTTTGCCATTCAGACACTATATGGTCTCCTCATGCTTCATCACCTCCAGGCTGTGCCAATCAGCCACTATATGGTCTCCTCATGCTGCCACAAACTCCAGGTGGCCAGCCACTATATGGTCTCCTTATACTGATGCCACCTCCAGGCTCTGTACTGCCATGTGACACATGACTCTTTGTTAGATTTGGTCCTTTGTAACCACACACCGGTGACAGGGACATTAAAACTTGGGAGTGTAATCTTAAATTTCAATTAAAAAATCTTCAATTTCAATTTCAATCTTAGGGATTGTAAAGCCTTATTCTCTACTCATGCTGCCGCCAGCTCCAGGCTGTGCCATTTAGCCACTATATGGACTCCTCATGCTTCACCACCTCTAGGATGTGCCATTCAGCCACTTTATGGTCTCCTCATGCATCAGCCAACTCCAGGCTGTTCCATTCAGCAACTATATGGTCTCCTCATGCTTCAGCCACCTCCAGGCTGTGCTATTCAGCCACTATATGGTCTCCTCATGCTTCAGCCACCTCCAGGCTTTGCCATTCAGACACTACACATTGCGAATATTCGCGAGCAACACTAAAGAAGATGAGCAGCAATACCACGGACAATAGTGGCACTGTTTCTGTAAGAAATCATCTATTTTTCTGTAATCCTGAATAACCCATTTAATTACCGTCACCACTTACCTTATTAAAGTAGTACTACTCCAATATATAAACTCCAGGCCGGTGCTACACTTTTTTGTCCCTAGGCAAGACCAGCTACTTTCTCTTTCTCGCTCCCCAATGCTTGTTTCACTTTTGAATTTTTACCGTTTGAAACTACAGCTCCCAGTATGACCTAAGCTGTGGTAAGGGTATGCTTGGAGTTGTAGTTTCACTCATTACATCTGTTGAACTCACAATTGACTACGGAACTATTAGGACACAATCGGTCAAAATACACAATGATATAATGTCTTACAGGAGACATCTTCTCTATAGCCTTTTTTTCCTTCTTCATCTGGTCCAGATGCCAGGATGTATTCCAGCTGCATCTTCTCTGCAGAGTTTGACGCTCACACATGATTGGCTCCTCACTTTACCAGCAGATCCTCATCCTCTATATAAATACAATACATTAATATAACCCCACCAGACACTGAGCCCTAAGTGCATGTATGCTATATGCAAGAATTTTTTTAGTAGGGCTGTGTGACAGGGCCATAAACTGGGTATTGGGACAGAAAACCTCAATGTTGTGACTTCTCTTAGCTCTTTCTCACTGTCCAATGTTTACATAAGCTATCAACACATGTGTTTTTTTTAACCCTTTCATTACCTTCTTAAACAGACAATCTTCTAAGTCAGCTGCAAATTGGAGCTGAAGGATTTAACCCTACTGATGACTGGGAGATGGCAGAAATAGAGAAGTAGATTGAGATAACAGCTGCCGACAGAGGAGATCTACTATATATCCCCACCTCACACACTTACCGGCATTAGCTGTCTGCACATCCACGTCCAGCCTCAGAAGCCTCTGCTCTTGCTTGGTGGGCTGGGGGCAGCTGGTTACCATACTGACTGGCTGTGTGGTATCCTTCAGGCCCTAAATGAAAAGGAGGAGGAGCTGGCACCGTTTCATTCCTGCAAGCAGCATGACAGGGATGTCAAAAGTGAAAGTACTCCACATGTCACCAGGGCCTCCAGGGGGAGGTTCCGACTCGCAGACCCCCCACATGTTTGCCCCTGCCTGCAGCTATGATGCCTGATTATATAGAAAGGACTGTAGGGCCCCTGAGGTAGAGAGAGGAGTGGGGGCTGGAGCTCCAACGCTGCTTTCAATTCACCTGTAGTACTGGCAGACAGCAGGTCCCATTTCTAAATTGCCTTCCCTCACCCAGATCCACAGCTCGGCTGCCGGAGCTGCGTCTACAGTAAATGCAGCAGATGACAGGTGGCCAGCAGGGGGCACCATACAAAAGGTGCAACAATAGTGGACAAGCAATCTAACCCCATCCCGGGTACGTCGCTGCCTGGGGAAGATGGCCGGCTACACCCCAGGCAGCAGTGCACCCTAGGCGCTGCCTGGTCTGCTTTATGGCAGCACCGGCCCTGTATAAACTTTAATGAAGGACATGATGGACATATTTTTATAAGCAACACACCGTCCAATTGTTCGTATTCTCATCTGATGAACTTTCATTTGCCGCATCCAATTCATTTTTATGAATATTTTCTGAACACTTTATGGATTTTATCTGATGGACTGAGGTTTATGAACTGATTATTCACAATCAATGTCCCTACAGTTCTATGTGATTAAGTTGCAGGATCGATTTTTGCTTTTCTTACAGATAGTTATCTGGCATAAACTGGATGTTTTATTGGTCTATTCATGTGAACTACATCATTTATTGCTTCATACATAACTACCCACTCATGTAAGTTTGGTTCATATACCAAAAATGCTCTGCGGGTATAAGATTTTATACTTTGGCATTCTGTGTGAGACGATTTTTTGCTTTTACCCAATTATAATATACCTTTATGTCTTGATATAAGTCCAATTAATACACCCTGTTCAAATATATTTAGCAAATTCTATTTAAGTGTCACAAAGATTAAGTATTTTGCTTTTCAGTTTAACCCCTTCATGACCCAGCCCATTTTCACCTTCAGGACCTGGGCATTTTTTAAAAATCTGACCACTGTCACTTTAAACATTAATAACTCTGGAATGCTTTTACTTATCATTCTAATTCCGAGATTGTTTTTTCGTGACATATTCTACTTTATGTTATTGGTAAAATTTCACTGATATTTGCATCCTTTCTTGGTAAAAAATCTAAAAATTTCATGAAAATTTTGAAAATTTTGCATTTTTCTAACTTTGAAAGTCTCTGCTTGAAAGGAAAATGGATATTCCAAAAAAATTACATATTGATTCACATATACAATATGTCTACTTTGTGTTTGCATAAAAAAATTGACAAGTTTTTACTTTTGGAAGACACCAGAGGGCTTCAAAGTTCCGCAGCAATTTTCCAATTTTTCTCAAGATTTTCAAAATCGCAATTTTTCAGGGCCCAGTTCAGGTTGGAAGTGGATTTTAAGGGTCTTCATATTAGAAATACCCCATAAATTACCCCATTATAAAAACTGCACCCCCAAAAGTATTCAAAATGACATTCAGTAAGTGTTTTAACCCTTTAGGTGTTTCACAGGAATAGCAGCAAAGTGAAGGGGAAGATTCTAAATCATAATTTTTTACACTCGCATGTTCTTGTAGACCCAATTTTTAAATTTTTACAAGGTGTAAAAGGAGAGAAATCACCCTAAAATGTGTAACCCAATTTCTCTCGAGTGAGGAAATACCTCATATGCGTATGTAAAGTGTTCGGCGGGCGCAGTAGAGGGCTCAGAAGGGAAGGAGCGACAATGGGATTTTGGAGAGTGAGTTTTTCTGAAAGGGTTTTTTGGGGGCATGTCCCATTTAGGAAGCCCCTATGGTGCCAGAACAGTGGACCCCCCACATGTGACCCCATTTTGGAAACTACACCCCTCATGGAATTTAATAAGGGGAGCAGTGAGCATTTACACACCACTGGCGTTTGACAGATATTTGAAACAGTGGACTGTGCAAATTAAAAATTTTATTTTTCATTTTCACAGACCACTGTTCCAAAAATCTGTCATACACCAGTGGGGTGTAAATTCTCACTGCACCCCTTATTACATTCCGTGAGGGGTGTAGTTTCCAAAATGGGGTCAAATATGGATATTTATTGTTTTGCGTTTGTCAGAACTGCTGTAACAATCAGCCACCCCTGTGCAAATCGCCTCAAATGTACATGTGCACTCTCCCTTCTGGGCCTTGTTGTGCGCCCCCAGAGCACTTTGCGCCCACATATGGGGTATCTCCGTACTCGGGAGAAATTGCATTACAAATTTAGAGGGTCTTTTTTCCCCTTTTTACCTCTTGTGAAAATGAAAAGTATAGGGCAACACCAGCATGTCAGTGTAAAAAAATTATTTTTTTACACTAACATGCTGGTGTAGACCCCAACTTCACCTTTTCATAAGGGGTTAAAGAAGAAAAAGCCCCCCAAAATTTGTAAGGCAATTTCTCCCGAGTACGGCGATACCCCATATGTGTCCCAAAACTGTTGCCTTGAAATACGACAGGGCTCCAAAGTGAGAGAGTGCCATGCGCATTTGAGGCCTGAATTAGGGATTTGCATAGGGGTGGACATAGGGGTATTCTATGCCAATGATTCCCAAACAGGGTGCCTCCAGCTGTTGCAAAACTCCCAGCATGCCTGGACAGTCAATGGCTGTACGGCAATACTGGGAGTTATTATTTTGCAACAGCTGGAGGCTCCGTTTTGGAAACAGTAGCATACCAGACGTTTTCATTTTTTGGGGGGAGGGGGGCTGTGTAGGGGTATGTGTATATGTAGTGTTTTTTACTTTTTATTTTAGGTTAGTGTAAGTATAGTGTAGTGTTTTTAGGGTACAGTCACATGGGTAGAGGTTCACAGCAAGTTTGCCGCTGGGAGTTTGAGCTGCAGCGCACTCTACAGTGTACTCTGTATAACTAGAGGACGGGCATACATTCATTTATTCACCTTAACTTAGTTTTATGGGAATGAGCCCCATAAGCCTTAATCCTTAATCCACTTTTGCATCAGTGCAAAAAGTGCTTCTATTTACATGCATCTTAGAGATGAAGCAATACATTTCTAGGCTTTAACACCTTAACCCCTTAAGGACTGAACGTTTTTTCCACTTTCGTTTTTTCCTCCTTACCTTTTAAAAATCATAACTCTTTCAATTTTGCACCAAAAATCCATATGATGGCTTATTTTTTGCGCAACCAATTCTTCTTTGTAATGCCATCAGTCATTTTACCCCAAAATTTATGGCAAAATGGAAAAAAAAATCAGTGTGCGACAAAATTGAAGAATAAACGCCATTTTGTAAATTTTGGGGGCTTCCATTTCTACACAGTAAATTTTTCGGTAAATGACACCTTCTCTTTATTCTGTAGGCCCAAACATTTAAAATGATACCCTACTTATATAGGCTTGATTTTGCTGTACTTCTGCAAAAAATCATAACTACATGCAGGAAAATTTATATGTTTAAAATTCTCATTTTCTGACCTCTATACCTCTTTTAGTTTTCAGCGTACTGGGCGGTACTGGGCGCATTTTTTGCGCTGTGATCTGAAGTTTTTAGCGGTACCAATTTTGTATTGATCGGTCTTTTTGATCGCCTTTTATTCATTTTTTCATGATAAAAAAAGTGACCAAAAATACGCTATTTTGGAATTTTTGGATTTTGCGTCCAACTGCGTCCCCTGCGTCCCCCTCCCCCCTGCGTCCCCCTCCGCCCTGCGTCCCCCTCCCCCCTCTACCTTGTGGCGCAGTGAGCCGAAAATAGTGCCCTGGGGCGGAACAAGCTTCATCTGCGCCGGACTTCCGTGCCTGCCGTGGACCTGCAAGCCGCGCGAGCCAGCTTGCTTAAGGTATCGTACCCTTTCCACCCATATGTTACCCCTTCTCAACCCTGTCCAACCCCCCCATCACCCCGTCACCCATGTCCACCCCCCCCTGTCATCCATGTCCACCCCCCGTCACTCATGTACACCCCCTGTCACCCATGTCCAACCCCCTGTCACCCATGTCCACCCCCCCTGTCACCCATGTCCACCCCCCCTGTCACCCATGTCCACCCCCCTGTCACCCATGTCCACCCTCCCTGTCACCCATGTCCACCCTCCTGTCACCCTTGTCCACCCCCGATTACCCATGTCCACCCTTCCGTCAACCATGTCCACCCCCCGTCACCCATGTCACACCCGTCCACCCTCCTGTCACCCATGTTCACCCTCCTGTCCCCCATGTTCACCCTCCTGTCATCCCTTTCACTCCCGTCCACCCTTCTGTCACTCCCGTCCACCCTCCTGTCACCCCTGTTCACCCCCCTGTCACCCCTGTCCACCCCCTGTCACCCCTGTCCACACCCATGTTCACCCTCCTGTCACCCATGTTCACCCTCCTGTCATCCCTGTCACTCATGTCCACTCCCCCCATCACTCATGTCCACCCCCCTCACACATGTCCACCCTCCTATCATTCCCTTCACCCATGTCCACCCCCCCCTCACCCATGTCCACCCTCCTGTCATCCATGTCCGCCTTGTCCACTCCCCTGTCCATCTCTGTCACTCATGTTTACCCCCGTCTACCCCCGTAGTCTACCCTGTCACCCATGTCCACCCTCCTGTTCACCCATCTATCCCTCTGTCACCCCAGTACACCCCTCTGTCACTCATGTCCCTCTTTTACCCCCTTGTCACCCTTGTCCACCCCTCTGACCCCCTGTCTCCCATGTCCACCCTCCTGTCAACCATGTCCACCCCCCATCCAAACCTCTGTCACCCGTCACCCATATTCACCCTCCATTATCCACCCCTCTGACCACATCCTTGTCACCCATGTCCAACCCTATTCACCCCTCTGTCACCCCCTATGCCCCCGTCACCCATGTTCACTCTTCTACATCCATTTGTCACCCTTGCACACCTCCCTACACCCCTCTGTACACTCCTCTACACCCCTCTGTCACCCATGTACACCCCTCTGTTACCCATGCACACTCCTCTACTCCCCTCTGTCATCCATGTACACTTCTCTACACCCCTCTGTCACCCAGGTGCACCCCCCGTCATTCATGTCCACCCCCTGTCACCCATGTCCACCCCCCTGTCACCCATGTCCACCCCCCCTGTCACCCATGTCCACCCCCCCTGTCACCCATGTCCACCCCCCTGTCACCCATGTCCACCCCCCCCTGTCACCCATGTCCACCCTCCTGTCACCCTTGTCCACCCCCGATTACCCATGTCCACCCTTCCGTCAACCATGTCCACCCCCCGTCACCCATGTCACACCCGTCCACCCTCCTGTCACCCATGTTCACCCTCCTGTCCCCCATGTTCACCCCCCTGTCATCCCTTTCACTCCCGTCCACCCTTCTGTCACTCCCGTCCACCCTCCTGTCACCCCTGTTCACCCCCCTGTCACCCCTGTCCACCCCCCTGTCACCCCTGTCCACACCCATGTTCACCCTCCTGTCATCCCTGTCACTCATGTCCACTCCCCCCATCACTCATGTCCACCCCCCTCACACATGTCCACCCTCCTATCATTCCCTTCACCCATGTCCACCCCCCCCACCCATGTCCACCCTCCGGTCATCCATGTCCGCCTTGTCCACTCCCCTGTCCATCCCTGTCACTCATGTTTACCCCCGTCTACCCCCGTAGTCTACCCTGTCACCCATGTCCACCCTCCTGTTCACCCATCTATCCCTCTGTCACCCCAGTACACCCCTCTGTCACTCATGTCCCTCTTTTACCCCCTTGTCACCCTTGTCCACCCCTCTGACCCCCTGTCTCCCATGTCCACCCTCCTGTCAACCATGTCCACCCCCCATCCAAACCTCTGTCACCCGTCACCCATATTCACCCTCCATTATCCACCCCTCTGACCACATCCTTGTCACCCATGTCCAACCCTATTCACCCCTCTGTCACCCCCTATGCCCCCGTCACCCATGTTCACTCTTCTACATCCATTTGTCACCCTTGCACACCTCCCTACACCCCTCTGTACACTGCTCTACACCCCTCTGTCACCCATGTACACCCCTCTGTTACCCATGCACACTCCTCTACTCCCCTCTGTCATCCATGTAAACTTCTCTACACCCCTCTGTCACCCATGTGCACTCCTCTACACCCCTCTGTACACTCCTCTACACCCCTCTGTCACCCATGTACACTCTTCTACACCCCTCTGTCACCCATGTAAAAAAAAAGTGTGGAGCCTAATAGGTTTGTTTTGCAGGTTTAAAGGTGAAGAATTGTGTGTGGAAGAAATCGTGATGATGGCCCGGACAAGATGGAGAAGAGAAGGCAACGATGCAAATTAGAGAAGACGTCTTTTGTGAGTTGCTGTATAAAGCAGCACCTCCAACTACATACCCATTGATAAATATTATAAATAGATATAGTGCAGTGCATTTACTCCCTTTTTTTTTTTTTTTCTCTTCAACCTCGGTAGCGGTGCCCCGTGAAAAAAAAAAATTTCCGAGGTGTGCCCTGACCCGAAAAAGTTTGGGAAAAACTGCTGTAGAACCTGAAACAACAAAAGTTTGTGCTTGCACACACAAGTTAATTAGTCATACGACCAAGGCTGGTGAATTTACTGTACACAAGTTATTTTGACATCTTTCTTTCCCAGTCTTGCCTGTCGGACTGGGCCCTAGGTTGGGATATGAATCTAGGGTTCCAAAATTGAGCACCCCGCATGGGGTCAACATGAGTGGGAGTCAATGATAGTCGGACTGACTGTGACTACCACTTCCACCGCAGCAGCTTGCGCCACTGGGGGATGACTTGTTGGTGTCTGCTGATTCTGCCAAACCTCCGCAACTGCTGGAGTAGGCCGAGGCACTTTTGTAGGTACCCGCTGGTTAGGCCTCGTGTCCTCGACAGCAGGAGCAGCCACACGTCCTCGACAGCAGGAGCAGGCCTGGGTACTTCTGTTGGTGCCCGATGATCAGGCCAAATCTCATCGCTCCCGGGAGAAGGTCTGGGCACATCTGTGGAAGAACTTTTGCAAAGATACTTGGGATCGATCGCAGGTGGATCTGGATACTCCTCTTAGACAACTGCTCCCTTGACACTTGGAGGTAGAAGACCAAAGGGATCTGTGTCCCAATTTTCAGAGGGGAAATAGGCAAAAGAAATCTGTGTATGGTTCTTAGGCCTGGTGACAGCCGCTGCCCATTTCCCTCGCAGGCTTTGCACGGGGTATATTCCACAATCTCCATGCTCTTGAGAGAATGCATTTCTGGGGGGGAGATGATCCCTCTGCACTGCCCTCCTGTTCACTAGGAGGATGCCCCCATGGTGACAGTCCATAAGGGTGCCAAACACGCTCAATTTGTTGAATTTGACTACAGTGATGTGACAGCACTCAATGGGTGGTTCACCCCCTCGGGGGTGCTCTAACTTTCTTATGTAGATGGCCTCCAGCTCTATTGTGTCCTGCTGTTTCCAGCATATCTCGAACGGCAGCGGCTTAGGCCCGTATCTTTCTAATCTATGGGCCCTCAGTTCCTCCATGATGGCAGTAACATCAGTGTCTCTTTTGGCCCTTTTGGACTGGGCCAGAGGAACTGAGGGAAGGGGCTTCCCTGGCAAGGGAAGGAGATGCTCCCGCATGTACTGGATCAAGGCGGGCTCGTCGCCAAACAGCCATCTGGGTAATGATGGCGACAAAGGACGTGCTGGTGGCTGCTGGGCCTGGGGCACGGACTCTGGAATAGGGGTAGATGGTGGGGTAGAGAATGCAGCCTCAGCTAGGGTACTCACTTCCGACTCCTCCGACAGTATCTCGGCCCAGGATCCCCAGCTCCGGTGATGGGGTGACAACCTCACCGGCGATGGCTCTCATGATGACTCCAGCGTACCTTCAGTCGGGGTTGTGGCCCACTCTCAGTCGTCCTCTGGCAAATGCACCTTCAGGCGATCCAATAACTCCTGGAACACCTTCGCTGCGGCCATCAGCCAATCCTCCGGTTCCATCTTGGGACTCTCGCCACACATGGATTGCTGTGACTCCACCATCTTCTTGCTCCACGCCAGCCCTTCCGGTAAACTGAAGAGGTCAGGGTGTCGCTTCGTATACTGTATAAAGCAACACAGCCCAAAGGACTTAGTAAGGAGTCCACTTTTTATCCCTCACTGCAAATCAACATAAAACTTAACTTTTAATAATTCATAAATAATAATGTTTTGTCACAGATGTGATGTCTTCAGAGGTTATGGGGCAATTGCCCTCTGAAGACGTCACATCTATAACGAAACGTGTTAGAAGGGGCTCTGTGAAGAGTTTTTAAATCACAGCATTGGCACTGTTTGTGAGCACACACTGCAGGTGTTCTATACAAAGATAGGAAGACAGTCCTGAAGGGTGCCAATATGTGTTAATACACCAGTGCACAGAATGCTGGGTATTTAATTCACCAGATAGCTTACAATTATTAAAAGTTAAGTTTTATGTTGATTTGCAGTGAGGGATAAAAAGTGGACTCCTTACTCAGTCCTTTGGGCTGTGTTGCTTTGTATATAACGTATGTTAATTCTACCCCTCACTTGGATCTCTGATCCTTGGGATCTTTGAGTTGCTTTTTATACTGGTCTCCGACAAGATGGCCGCCAGCCGTAAGGACGTCATCAGCGGGGCCTGTGACTGGAAGCGACTCAGTGGTGCATCCTCGTCGTCCGCCCCTCTTGCAAACAGGGGTGGACCTTTCAAGCTCCTCTTCGGACTGGACATGGCAATATGATCTCCACGCCCAAGGGCAGGATGCTGGCTCTGGTGGGGACCCTTTGCGTGCTTCTCAACCATCAGGTTAACCCTTGCAGGTACAGTAGACATTTTGGTGTGCAACATGGCCTCCGTTCTGATCTTGCACATTGTCAATTTAACTTTTGAGACTTCCTCACAATAGACACTACAGTTTTCTTCACCTCCCCTTCTACTTTTTCGGTGCCACGGTAAAGGCACATTTAAGTAACAAAGTCCCGTACACTTTTCTGGCACAAACTTTTTCGCAACTGCATGCGATTTACTTCGGACACAGTTCAGACTCAGACTAGGGGGGAGGACTTGTGGCTTTATGGTTAAAGCACACACCCATATCCTATTCATGACGGCAAAGTTGTGGCGAAGTGGTGTCTATGGGGTGCGAAGGTGAACTGTGTGGGGCAGATGTAGCCCAGCGGCAAGGTGTTATTAACCCCTAAATGTTTGTGACGCCAGGGTTTGTTGATTCGTGGGTTTGTTGGCAACCCAGGAATCCAGATTGACATTGTTTGATTCACTGAAAAATACTTTTTCAGTTATTTTGTCAGTGATGACTTTGTCAATCTAATGGTGGAGCAGACAAACCTGTACGCCCAACAATTTGTCCCCCACCACCCAGATTCCCTTTTGGCTAGGCCCAATGGATGGACCACTGTCAAGGCAGCTGAGATGAGGATGCATTGGGGCCTCATGCTGCACATGGACCTAGTCAAAAAACCTAGTGTCAGGTAATACTGGAGTGGGGACGTCCTCTTCCAGACCCCACTTTACAGTATGGCCATGACACGGGGATGTTTTGAGGCCATACGGAAATGCTTGCATTATTCTGATAATGCAGCCTGTCTCCCCCAAAAGGATCCTGCATATGACAGACTGTACTGAACTCAGGCCAGTCATTTATCACTTTGGGGACAATATTTGGAGGCCTATGTACCTGAAAGGGAGGTCTCTATCTTCCGCCAATAGATTCCCACTAAGCGGGCGAGATATGGTGTGAAACTCTATAAAAGGGAAGGGATTGCCGTCTCGAACACCCAGAATTTCCCTCCGCTCTGGAAGTTAGCGGCAAACTCGTGTATGACCTTTTGCACCCACGGCTGGATAAGGGTTACCACCTATACGTGGAGAACATTTATACCAGTATCCCTCTTTTCAAATCCTTCTCCGCCAGATCCACGGTCGCTTGTGGTGTAGTGCAAAAGAATCAAAGAGGCCTCCGACCTATCCCCTCCAGACACCTATGACCAGGGGTGAGATCAGGGCCCTTACCAGTGAAAATATGCTGCTGGTAAGGTATAAGGACCAGAGGGGGTTCTTATGCTGACTGCAATTCAATGTAACGGCATCACCCCTGTCCCTGTGAGAGGTACCACAACAATGGCCTTTCAAACACAAAAAACACACAGCTTTCTTTTGCATATATAACGAATCAATGGCATACATCAACAGGCACAAGGTATATCGCAATCCTTAACACAGTAACTTGCATAGAGTGTACCTGGACAGCGTGGCTTAGGTAAGATGTATACTGACATCAAGTAACTTCACTAAATGATCTTGGTATACATCAAACCTAAGCCATGCTGTCTAGGTACACTCTATACAAACCACAACAATGGTCCTCAAACCTGATTGTATTCTGGACTACAATCAGTATATGGGGGGAGTTGATCCCTCTGATCAAGTCCTCAAGCAATATAACACCATGTGAAAAACCCGGGCATGGTAAAAAAAAGTTGCGGTCTACATGATCCAGGTTGCCATGTACAACTCTTTTGTACTGTCCCAGTACGCTGGCAACACAAGGGACATTCCTTCAGTTCCAAAAGGAAGTCCTAAAGGCCCTGAACTTTGGAGACAGTGAAAGAGCAGGCCAGGACTGGCGCATGGCAAATGTGGTGCCAATATTTAAAAAGGGGTCAAAAGGTGTACCTGGGAATTATAGACCTGTTAGTTTAACCTCGGTTGTATGTAAATTGTTTGAGGGTTTTCTAAGTGATGCTATTTTGGAGTATCTTGATAAAAATAAATGTATGACTCCATATCAACATGGGTTTGTGAGAGATCGGTCCTGTCAAACTAACCTGATCAGCTTTTATGAGGAGGTGACCTCCAGACTGGACCAGGGGCAATCGCTGGATGTCGTATATCTGGATTTTTCCAAAGCATTTGATACGGTTTCACATAAAAGGTTGGTGCATAAAATGAGAAGGATTAGGCTGGGGAGAATGTGTGTAAGTGGGTAAGTAACTGGCTCAGTGATAGGAAACAGAGTGTGGTTATTAATGGTACTTATTCTGATTGGGTGACTGTTACTAGTGGGGTACCACAGGGGTCCGTCTTGGGTCCTGTCCTATTTAATTTATTCATTAGTGACCTTGTAGAGGGAGTGAATAGTAAAGTAGCAATCTTTACAGATGATACTAAACTCTGTAAAGCGGTAAACACTATAGAGGACAGTGCACTGTTACAAATGGATCTGTATAGGTTGGAGGTTTGGGCTGAGAAGTGGCAGATGAGGTTCAACACTGATACATGTAAGGTAATGCACATGGGGAAGAAAAATCCAGGCTGAGATTATGTATTAAATGGGAGCACACTTGGGACAACTGATGTGGAAAAGGACTTGGGAGTCTTAGTCAACAGTAAATTTAGCTGTAGTGACCAGTGTCGGGCAGCTGCTGCCAAGGCAAATAAAATCATGGGGTGAAACAATAGATGCCCATGACAAGGAAATCATTCTACCACTGTACAAATCACTAGTCAGACCACACATAGAATACTGTGTACAGTACTGGTCACCAGTGTACAAGAAAGATATAGTAGAGCTGGAGAGGGTTAAAAGACTGGCAACCAATGTAATACAGGGAATGGGAGGACTACAGTACCAGAAAGATAATCAGAATTAGGGTTATTTAGTTTAGAAAAAGAAGGCTTAGGTGCGATCTAATAACTATGTATAAATATATCAGGGGACCGTACAAAGAGATCTCTCCCATGATTTATTTATACCCAGGACTGTATCTATAACAAGCGGCATCCTCTACATCTAGAGGAAAGAAGGTTTCTACACCAGCACAGACGGGAGTTCTTTACTGTAAGAGCAGCGATACTGTGGAATTCTCTGCCTGAGGAGGTGGTCATGGTGAACTCTGTAAAATAATTTAAAAAGGGGTCTGGATGCATTTTTCTTGAATAACAACATTGCAAGTTATGTATACTAGATTAATAGGGACAGAAAGTTGATCCAGGGATTTATTCTGACTGCCATATTTGGAGTTGGAAAGTTTGAATTTACCTCGAGAATGATTTTTGTTGTTGTTGTTTTCCTCTTGATCAACTCACTAGTGACTCATTAGGATTATAGGTTGAACTTGATGGACTCTGGTCTTTTTTCAATCTTATGAACTATGTTACTATGTAGAATACCCTTGGAACTGGAACTGTAGGTGGCCGGATCGTCCCAGGCCAACACATTCCAGGTGAGGTTCCTCACCCTGGAAAGAAGGGACGGTCCCAGAAAAAATGCAGAGTGTGTCGCAGGAGGGGGATAAGGAAGGACACCACTCCTGATCATCCAGGCCTCTGCATTAATAATTGCTTCAGGGAGTACCACATTTCCATTGAGTACTACATTTCTAATCTTCATTTTAATTTCCCATAATTTGCCCCCAATGTACCAGTCCAAAGTACATTGTCTTCCAAATTTTAAAACACAAAACCACAGAAAAGCCCCAAAAAAACCTTCACAAAATACCCGTGATAAAACCTCTAGGGGTATTTTTTTCAAAAATGGGTCATGGATCACCGAGTCACTTGCATCGGGGGGTTTTCATGTAGCCTCAAATGCCCAGTGCTTTTCCCCACCTGAGCAATGTGCGCAGGCATTACTGGCGGGTCTGCAGGCATTACTGGCGGCCACGGTCCGGATCTGGACCGTGGTCCGCCAGCTGATTACCCCTGGCCTAGGTCTTAATTTCGGGGTAGGGCTTATATTGCAGCCCACCCTGAAAATACTGCTAGGGCTTACTTTTGGGGTAGGGTTTATTTTCGGGGAAACACGGTAACATTCCCAAAATGCAGAGCAGAGCATAGGGTTTGGGGCAGGCAGAATTTTTACTTTTGGCTATGCTCTGGATCATCATTTTGGGAATATTATTGGCATATCAGTATGAAAATTGTATAATAATAATTTTTTCCAAACTACACTTCATCCATTCCTGGAAAATAATTTAATGAAACACCCATGCATTCAAAATGGCCACTTCACCCCTATACACATTCCTAAGAGGGTTGGGGGGAGGACTGTCTGTAATGGGGTCACATGTAGGTGTTTCTTTTTTTTTTTTTTTCTCGGAATGTATGTAACCATCAGCTACTGTCATAGGCCTCAAATGCAAACATAGCTCTATGACTCTTGAGCCCTGTTGTGCGCCTGCACAGCAGGTTATGTCCACATATGAGGTATTTCTATACTCAGAGAAAAAAGCCCTCAAAAATGTGTAACCCAATTTCTCCCATTACCCCATCTGAAAAAAGAAAAATTTGGGGCAACATCTGCATTTTAGTGTTAAAAAAAATAAATAAATAAAAAATCACAAAGTAAATTTTTACAGCCTACTGTTCTAAACACTTGTGAGGTGTAAATACTCACTGTACCACTTGTTAGATTTCTTTAGGGGCAAAGTTTCAAAATTGAGGTCACTTTTTTTTTATTTTAATTTTTTTAGATTTTATGTCAGAAACTCTGCCATTTCAGTGCAAATCACCACCACAAATGTGCTTGGTACTGTCTTACTCCTAAGCCCTGTTGTGCACCCTCACAGCACGTTACATCTACATATGTGTTATTTCCTTACTCGGGAGAAATTGGGCTCCAAATTTTGTGGGGCTTTTTCTCCCATTAACCCTTGTGAAAAATAAAAATTTGGAGTAACACCAGCATTTTTGTGAAAAAAAAAAAACATTTTCGACGCCACACACGCTTGCCACTATCTTAATCAAATAAGTTTTGATTATTATTTTTTTGTTTAATCAAACCACTGGACAACCACAGCAAACAGTTTGTGGGCTTTCTTGGATTCCTCTTTAGAAAAGGCCTCCTTCTAGGATAACAGCCAAGCAGACGCAGACCAATTTAATGCAGTGTGCTGAATATAGTCTTAGCACTGACAGGCTAATACCCCACTCCTTCAGCCTCTGCAACAATACTGGCAGCACTCATACATCTATTTCTTAAAAATGACCTTTTGATTTGACACTGAGGATGTTCTTTGGTTGACCATGGTTAGTCCTGTTCTCATAGGTGTGCGCACGGGGTGTGCCGGGTGTGCCTGGGCACACCCTAATCGCCCCCGTCCCATTCAGGACGTCCCTGTGTCCCGAAAGATCTTTTCAGGACACAAGGGTGTCCCTGTTACATTTCTGCAGCGGCCCCATGCGTTAACTTTAAAAACGCTGGGGCCGCCTGGAGGTAGCGCACGCAGGGACATCACTGATGTCCCGTGTGTACTCCCTTACGAACAGAGGAGCGATGCATCGAGGAGGAGGAAGACGCGCGCATGGTAAGTTGAACGTCATCTTTGTTGTTCCGACCACCACTACTCCAGTCCCGGGACCTACTGCTATGGCCTATAGGCCATAGCAATAGATCGTGACCCCGGTCCTCGGGCCAGAGGAGCAGTGGTCGGAACACTGAAGTGGGGCAACACACAGACATACAGCCTCCAGCTATACATTGTACAATGGTCCCTCAACATACGATGGTAATTAGTTCCAAACGAGCCATCGTTTGTCGAATCCATCGTATGTTGAGGGATTCATGCAATGTAAAATATAGGAAGCTGTACTCACCTATCCCCGCCGCTCGAGATGGTGTCCCCGCCGCTCCCGATGGTGATCCCGGGCCTCCACTGGGCTCTTCTGGTGTTCTCCAGTCCTCCGCTGTCTTCTCTGGTCCTCTTCTGTCTTCTCCGGTCCTCTTCTGTCTTCCGCAAGGCCTTACTGGGCCTGCGTAGCGTCGTCATTACGCCGCTGCGTACGCCATTCCTATCGGATGGCGTGCGCAGCAGCATATTGACGTCATCGGAGAGGGCCAAGAAGACACCGGAAGACCAGCGCTGGACCCGGAGGGCACCCCGGAGCATCGCGGAGGGGTAAGTAATACTTACCGCACCACACGGGGAACATTAAGCTGCTATCCGGCAGCAGCTTAAGCATTTGGCGCTGCCGGATAGCACTTAATGCGATGGCCCCGACATAAAAAAGCATTGTATGTCGATGCTGACATCGACATGCGATGGCCTCTGAGAGGCCATCGTATGTCGATTTCATCATATGTCGGGGCCATCGTAGGTCTGGGGGTCACTGTATATGGCTGAACGCTGTATGTCTGTGGGGGAACTATACTGCACCTAATATGGGGGAACTATAGTGCACATAATGTCCGGTAACTATACTGTACCTAATGTGGGGGAACTATACTGCACCTAATGTGGGGGAACTATACTGCACTTAATGTGGGGGAACTATACTCCACCTAATGTGAGGGAACTCCAACCAAATGTGGGGGAAATGTACTGAACCTAATGTGGGGGAACTGTACCTAATGTGGGGGAACTGTATTGCACACTTAATGTGGGGGAACTGTACTGTACACCTAATGTGGGGGAACTGCACTGCCAACCTAATGTGGGGGAACTATACTAACTATGTGTATATATATATATATATATATATATATATATATATATACACAAGCACGCGCGCTGAGTGAGTTTGTGCTTATGCAAAAGGCTGCGCACACCTATGCCTGTTCTGCGTGGAACCTTTCCTGTGAAATCGCTATATGCTCTTTACCACCATGCTGCAGCTCAGTTTCAGTGTCTTTGCAATTGTCTTCTAGCCTAAGCCACCTTATTGTAGAGCAACAATTCTTTTTTTTTTTCATGTAGGGGGTCAGCCCCTTGAATGACTAAACTCGTTACACTGTACTTCTATTGAGAAAGTCCCACAGACTGTCATGCATCTTTCATCCACAAGATGTCACTGTTGTTGTAAGTGAGAATAAGACACAGTTGTTGTTGTTACTTTAAGAGAAGAGATCTTTCTGGAGAGGAGGAGGAACAGGAAGTTCCTGGGACTGTGTGGGGTTCGGCTCTCTATGGCTGTGCAGAGCTGAGGAAAGAGACGGTACAAAGTGGCCTTGAAAGGACATATAGACATATAATCCAGGGACTGAGTAACAGGATCCTGCCAGAGGAGACAGAGCTGAACTGTGATGCTACAGACTGCAGCTGAGAACCAGAGAAAGAGAGGAGAACATCCCTGAACACCTCAAGCAAGTTACAGAGCAAGGGACCAGACTGCAGTGACCTCCAAGTAACAGAACAAGATAAGCAACCTGTAAAGAAACCTAGACCAGTGCATAAGAGACTGCAGCTGTAGACAGCAAGGGAGAGACCCAGAGACCTGACTGCAACCACCATCACAGAGACTGAGATAAAGAACCTGTGGCCTACAGAACTGTGAGTGGGCACCGGTGCTGACCTGTGGTAGGGCATAGAGCAGGTTCCTTTAGACAGAACAGCAGCAACGTGTCCCGGTTAGTGGGAATCAGATAGGGTCATATAGCAGAGTAGCCTGTATTTCTGTGTGTGCGTTGGCGGGAGCACCATTTTATATATCATGTTGCAGTTAACTTTGCTGTAAATCTATATAATCTGTTATTTCTGTTAACATCATTCTCCGGCCATTATACTCAGTTGGTTAATAAAACCGGTTTCTGCTTCAGCCTCATTGTCTGCTGTACCGTATTTGAATCCTGGACTGTGGTCTCCTACTCCTATGATCGCTACATTCACATCCTCAGACAGTTCTCTACTTCGCCATGAATTGCCATGTTCAAATTCCAGTGACCTGTATTGGAGAGTGTGAGAGTGATAACACCAAATTTAAGATACCTGTTCCCGATTCACACATGTCACGTGACACTGTGCAGAGAAAATGATTTATTGGGCCCAATTTTGACATTTTCACTTAGGAGTGTACTCACTTTGTTGCCAAGATTTAGATATTAATGGCTGTACGTTGAGTTATTTTGAGGGTAAACACTGCTATACAGGCTGTGCACTGATTACTTTACATTGTAGCAGAGTATCATTTCTTCAGTTTTGTCACATGAAAAGATATAATCAAATATTTACAAAAATGTCAGGGGGGTGCTCACACCTAAGATACTGTATAAGCATTTCATAAGTCTTTATGCATTTATTGACTAATAGATCATGATGCAAAGATTCAATATTTACAGTGCTGATCTTTTTCAAGACTTATGCAATTCACCCAGCATGCTGGATATCATCTTTTGGACCATATCCCAACTAATGGCAACCTATTCTAGCCGTATCACTGCTTGGATTTTATGAAGATTGACCAGAGGTGCTCAATAGGAAAAGCTATAGGTTTCATTTTCTTTGGGATTTGGTAGAAAAATAGAAGTAATTTACAAATCTGTTCTTTCTGGCACCAGTTGATTAAAAAAAAATGTTTTTCCAACGGAGTATGCCTTTAAGTCAAAACTCTGTTCTTTCTGGTTCATAGAGTAGGGTTCCCTACTATGATCTCTATATGCTTTAACTGGGTTATTTTTATTGATTAGAAAAGTACTGCACAATTCCATTGTTTCCTGATTGTTTCACCATCCACTATATATAGTATTACAGGAGCTAGCAGCTGGAAGAGCACATAGCAGGTGTTTCATTTTGGATGATTAAATCATGTTTTAGTCCCCAGAACATAGAGATGCTATTGATGTGTAGTTTTCTACCAACAACAGCTAATGACACTGCTATTCTTTATTACTGATGAGTCACAAATTGTTTAGTTTGATGATACTGTAGATCATGACTTATGGCAGCTGAGGAGTATTTATTGGGTCACAAGTAGTGTTGCTCGCGAATATTCGCAATGCAAATTTTATACGCGAATATCGCATATTCGCGAATTCGTGAATATTCGCGAATATAGCACTATATATTCGTAATTACAAATATTCGTTTTTTTTTTGTTTGTTTGTTTTTTAAACACAGTAGACATCACAGTGATCACTCCTCTCTGCTTCAAGCTTGTGTGGTGTAAAGAAGGCTCTAATACTACTGTGTGAGACTGGCATGCGAATTTTCGCATATGCGAAAATTTGCATATGCTAATTTTCGCATATGCAAATTTTTGCTTATGCTAATTTTTGTATATGCTAAATTTCGCATAGACTAATTTTCGCATACGTGAATTTGCGCATATGCGAAAATAAAACGTGAATATTACGAATAATCGAATATATGACGAATATTCGTCCATATTTTTGCGAATATTCGCGAATTCGAATATGGCCTATGCCGCTCAACACTAGTCACAAGTACCTGTATGTCTAGCCTTGACAAGTATTTATAATACATTTATATAGGTACAGGGTACTGGAGGAGAAATATAGGACAGATACCAGGTGAGACATTTTCTACTCATTTTACTGTTCCAGAATTTCTACAATTTAAAAAGGCATATGTCTCCCCCACATATCCAATAACATATTCCTTGCTTACAAACAGTTAATAAACCTAACATAAAAACAGAATCATCTTGGTACAATGTAAGATATTACTGAAAACTATCTGTATTACTATCATATCTGTATTACTTTAATGTGGTATTTCTGTCTATAAAATAGTGCAGCTTATAAAAAAAATAAAAAAAAGCAGACACTATTTTCCTGTATATATCAGTTAGTGTACCTTTAATGTATCCATTTATTGCCTTTAATTTCTTTTATTTTTTAACCATTTTAATTCAGTTTTTTTCTGAGCATGCTCAATAGCAATGACGGATTTAGAAATAACAGAGGACAACGGAGTTTACTTCAGTCACCAACTACTCCAATGTTAGCTTACTAAGTTTATTAAAAGGGTTTTTTAAATCAACTGGTGCCAGAAAGTTAAACAGATTTGTAAGTTACTTCTATTAAAAATTCTTAATCCTTCTAGTACTTCTGTATGCTCCGCAGGACATTCTTTTCTTTAGAATTTCCCTTCTGTCTGACCACAGTGCTCTCTGCTGACACCTCTGTCCATTTTAGGAACTGTCCAGAGA
This sequence comes from Hyla sarda, assembly GCF_029499605.1. Classification (NCBI taxonomy): domain Eukaryota; kingdom Metazoa; phylum Chordata; class Amphibia; order Anura; family Hylidae; genus Hyla; species Hyla sarda. The sequence goes on from NC_079193.1 coordinate 253,589,511, forward strand.
AGGATAGGTTTGCTATGAGCATTTGCTCCTACTCTGGACAGTTCCTAAAATGGACAGCGGTCTCAGCAGAAAGCAAATTCAAAAAGAAAAGAACTTCCTGTGGAGCATAAAGAAGCTTATAAGTACTAGAAGAATTACGATGTTTTAATAGAAGTATTTTACAAATCTGTTTAACTTTCTGGCCCCAGTTGATTTGAAAAAAAAAATTTTCCAGGTGAGTACCCCTTTAAGTTTGTTAGAATATCCTTTATTTTTTACAGAAAAAAATTAGTGCATGCTTATTTTTTTGTTTTTTTCTGTTTAGATAATGGACAGGTTGCTGGGTGGGGCTGGAGAAGCCTCAGCAGTCATGGTACATATTGGCACCAATGACAAAGTAAGAGGTAGGTGTCCTTAAAAATGATTTCAGAGACCTAGGCTGCAAGCTTAAGGCAAGGACCTCCAAGGTAGTATTTTCTGAAATATTACCTGTACCACGAGCAACACCAGAGAGGCAGCGGGAGAATAGGGAGGTAAACAAGTGGTTTAGAAGCTGGTGAAGGAAGGAGGGGTTTGGGTTCATGGAGGACTGGGCCTTCTTTGCTGTTGGTTACCGGCTCTACCATAGGGATGGGCTGCACCTCAATGGGGAGGGTGCAGCTGTGCTTGGAGAGAAGATGGCTAGAAGGGTGGAGGAGTGTTTAAACTAGGGACTGGGGGGTGGGGGGAGGGATCCTACAAAGTAGAAGGGGAAGATAGTGATAGAAAGAGAGGGGGGACTTATTAATGTACCTGGGGGTGGAGCGGAGGGAGGGGTTAGAATAATTAATAGAGATAGGCTTCATCGGAAGATAAAACATACACCATTGAATTGCATGTTAACTAATCCCAGAAGTCTGACCAATAAAACAGAGGAACTGGAGTGGTAGATGTCTGAGGAGAATTATGACATAGTGGGTATAACAGAGACTTGGTTGGACGACAGCTGTGACTGGACGGTCAACATACAGTGTTATAGTCTATTCAGGAAGGATCGGACAAAATGGAAAGGGGGAGGAGTTTGTCTGTATGTGAAATCGAGTCTGAAGGCTGCACTACGGGAGGATATAGGGGAGGGAAACGATAATGTGGAGTCATTATGGATAGAAATATATGGAGATTAAAAAAAAAAAATTCTGATAGGGGTTTGCTATAAGCCACCAAACAATGGAAGAGGCAGCAGATCAATTACTGAGGCAAATAAACAAGGCAGCAAATCAAAATGAGGTGATAATAATGGGGGACTTTAACTATCCTGATATAAACTGGGAGACTGAGACCTGTGAATCTCATAAAGGAAACAGGTTTCTTACTATAACTGAAGACAATTATCTGTCTCAAATGGTGCAGGGCCCGACCAGAGGCACCCTACTAGACTTAATATTATCCAGCAGACCTGATAAAGTAACTAATGTAGAAGGACGCCTAGGAAATAGTGATCATAATATAATACATTATAGCTTGTTCCTCAATAAGGGAATCTCTCGAGGGGCCAAAAAACATTGAACTTTAGGAAGGCAAAGTTTGATAAACTCAGAGAAGCCCTTAACAATATAAATTGGGATAATGTCCTCAAAAACAAGAATACTGACACTAAATGGGAGACTTTTAAAAATATATTAAATTCTCACTGTAAGATGTATATACCTTATGGGAATCAAAGGGGTCAGAAATAAAGGGAAACCAATATGTATGAATGAAAATGTTAAGGGGGCAATAAATGACAAATAGAAAGCATTTAAACTACTAAAACAGGACGGCAGTGAAGAAGCATTAAAAAGCTGTAGAGAAAAATGTAAAATATGTAAAAAAAAATAAATAAATAAAAAACAGATAAAAGCCGCAAAAATAGAGACAGAAAGACTTATTGCCAAAGTGAGTAAAACTAACCACAAAATGTTTTTTTAACTATATAAATAGCAAAAAGGTTAAAAATTAAAGTGTTGGCCCTTTAAAAAATGATGAGGAAGAAATTATAAATGGGGATCAAGAAAAAGCAAATATATTAAACAAATTCTTCTCCACTGTATTCACAGAGAAAATTGAAATGCCTGGTGAAAAACTGCGAGATAAGGTAAACTCCCCAGTACAGGTCATCTGTCTAACTAAGGAAGAAGTACAGTGCTGCCTACAAATGTCAAAATAGACAAATTGACAGGTCCAGATGGCATTCACCCCCCCCCCCCCCCCCCCGTGTTTTAAAGGAATTATGTAATGTCATAGACAACAAATGTGATGCCAATATTTAAAAATGGGTCAAAAGGTGAATGTAAATTGTTTGAGGGTTTTCTAAGAGATGCTATTTTGAAGTATCTTGATTAAAATAAATGTATGACTCCATATGAGCATGGCTTTATGAGTGATCAGTCCTGTCAAACTAACCTGATCAGCTTTTATGAGGAGGTGAGCTCCAGACTGGACCAGGGGCAATCGCTGGATGTCGTATATCTGGATTTTTCCAAAGCATTTGATACGGTGCCACATAAAAGGTTGGTGCATAAAATGAGAAGGATGGGGCTGGGGGAGAAGGTGTGTAAGTGGGTAAGTAACTGGCTCAGTGATAGGAAACAGAGGGTGGTACTTATTCTGATTGGATGACTATTACTAGTGGGGTACCACAGGGGTCAGTCTTGGGTCCTGTTCTATTTAATATATTCATTAATGACCTTGTAGAGGGAGTGAATAGTAAAGTAGCAATCTTTGCAGATGATACTAAACTCTGTACAGCGGTAAACACTATAGAGGACAGTGCACTGTTACAAATGGATCTGGGTAGGTTGGAGGTTTGGGCTGGGAATTGGCACATGAGGTTCACAAATGCTAAATATAAGGTAATGCACATAAGGGAAGAAAAATCCGTTCTGGGATTATGTATTAAATGGGAGAAAACTTGGGACGACTGACATGGAAAAGGACTTGGGAGTCTTAGTTAAGAGTAAATTTAGCTGTGGTGACCAGTGTCGGGCAGCTGCTGCCAAGGCAAATAAAATCATGGGGTGCATCAATAGGGGCATAGATACCCACGACAAGGAAATAATTCTGCCACTGTACAAATCACTAGTCAGACCACACATGGAATACTGTGTACAGTACTGGGCACCAGTGTACAAGAAAGATATAGTGGAGCTGAAGAGGGTTCATAGACGAGCAACCAGAGTAATACGGGGAAAGGGAGGACTACAGTGCACAGAAAGATTATCAAAATTAGGGTTATTTAGTTTAGAAAAAAGAAGGCTTAGGGAAGACCTCATAACTATGTATAAATATATCAGGGGACTGTACAGAGATCTCTCCTATGATCTATTTATACCCAGGACTAACAAGGGGGCATCCTCTACGTCTAGAGGAAAGAAGGTTTCTACACCAGCACAGATGGGGTTCTTTACTGTAAGAGCAGCGAGACTGTGGAATTCTCTGACAGAGGAGGTGGTCATGGTGAACTCTGTAAAAGAATTTAAAAAGGGTCTGGATGCATTTTTGGAGAATAATAACAATACAGGTTATGGATTCTAGATCTATATCAACTCAGTAGGGTCTCATTAAGGTTCTAGGTTGAACTTGAAGGTCTCTGGTCTTTTTTCGTCCTTATGAACTATGTTACTATGAAATCAACCATCAGCTGCCAGAGACCTGTTGGTATTGGCAGACATAAGCAATCGCTCTCATGTTCACCATTAACCACTCAGAGGCCATGATCAATACAGATCATGGCATCTACGGCATTAGTGGTGCTGCGGGCAACTGATTGGACCACCCACGGCGAATATGCAAGGGTGTGATCAGTCAGGATAGCTGCCGGAGGTTCCCTCACCATCCTCCTGGTGGCTCTGACGATCTGCTGCTCTGGTTTGCCTTCTAGAAGACCAGGGCAATAGATCGCCGATATTACTGAATAGTGCTATACCTATGCATAGTGCTGGTCTGCAATAGCAAACTAAGGATTGCTATAGATAGTCCCCTATGGGGACATACAAAAAAGAAAAGAAAAAAAGATTTCAATAATAATTATTAAAATGTGAATAATTAATAAATTGAATTTGGCATTAATAAAATGTGAATAAGCCCCTCCCAATAAAAATTAAAATCCACCTATTTTTCTTTTTTATAAAAAAAAAAGTGTAATAAATCAATTAAATATACATATTTGGTATTGTCAAGTACATCCAAACTATTAAAATATAATGTTGATGGTGAACAGCATAAATGTAAAAAAAAAAAAATCCAAAATTTATGCAATCTGGTCACATCACATCCAAGAAAAATGAAATAAAAGAAGTGATCATAAAGTCAGATATATGCAAAAGGGGTACCAATGAATAGAGAATAGGCTCAGAATAGAGCCATTTGAAACATACAAATGTTGTGAAAAAAGTTAGAGTTTTTTAAAAAGCAGTACAATAGTAGAAAAGTATGCAACCATGAGTACCATTTTAATCATATTGACCCACAGAATAAAGATAACATGTCAGTTTTACTGTAAAATTCACTGCGCAAATACTAAACCCTCCAAAAATAGCAAAATTGCATTTTTTGTTTTCATTTTCCCCCAAATATTTTTTGGGTTGCGCCATACATTCTAGGGTAAAATTAAAGGTATCATTACAAAATACAATTGTTGGCATGAAAAACAAGGCCTCATATGGATCAGTGGAGGAAAAAAATAAGAGTTATGGCTATTAGAATGTGAGGAAGAAATACAAAATGCAAAAATGAAATTGGCATGGTCTTTAAGGCCCAAACAGACTGTGTTCTTAAGGGGTTAACAGAGTACTCTTGAGGGGGAAAAAGTTTGCAAATCAACTGGTGCAAGAAAGTTATATAGATTTGTGGTTTACTTCTATTGAAAAATCTTTTGCCTTCATGTACATATCAGCTGCTGTCAGGAACAGTCCAGATCAGGAGAGGTTTGCTGTGGGGATTTGCTCATGCTCTGGACAGTTCCTGACACGGAGAGAGGTGGAAGCAGAGGGCATTGTGGTCAGACTGGGAAAAACTACACAAATTCCTCAAGGACAGCAGCTGATAAGTACTGCAAGGATTATAGGGGTGCTCCAGGAAAGTTCACATATATAAATATATTAAGTGCCAAAGGCCACCACCCTTCCTGGATATGTTACCTGTAAACAATCCTGCCTTTTATACATGGCTCATGTGGCCCCTGTTGTCTACTTTGGCTGCTTGATATTTTTTGTCATCTTTCCCTCACCTTGCCAACATCTTCCAGCAATCATTGCAGCTCTGCTCTGCAAGCCAGCTCCCTCTCTAAAAGCAGCCCCCACCCTCCTGCTCTGTGAGCAGAGAAAAGTTCAGTGTGTGATTGTCCGAGACCATACACACCTCCCAGTGCTCAGCACTAAATGGAGCATGACTCATCAGTGAAGGACAGAAACCACATGGTCTGTGTCTCTCAGGAGGGTGGGGGCTGCTTTCAGAAAGGCATTTAGACAGAGGGAATGGCTGGATGATATCATATCCTCATTTCATGCATGAAAGTGACAACCAAAGAGGGGAAACTGCTCTATATAACTAATGAAGGATATTTAGACAATGAAATAGGTTGAGGAGAGGGAAAGGATGGGCTATGGGTTTAGTTCCTCTGAGTACCCCCTTTAAGATAAATAATGGAATTAATTTACAAATCTGTATAACTTTTTGGAACTAGTTGATTTGAAAACATTTTCCCCTCTGAAGTACCCCCTTAAGCGGAATTGATGACAACTGAGGATAGCGGAGATGAAAAAATTACCTATTGAAACTGATGGGATCCATTAACTTCAGTGTCATTTTAATCTCTGAAATTGTTTGACAGAACTGAGTAACAGATGAAAAATGCTGATGTGAATCCTGACAATAACAGATAAACAGACAGTGGCCAGATTGCAAATGTAAAAACCGCTCCCAGTTGGGAGACCCACCAAACAGCACCATAGATCTAATTTCCATGAACTCCTATATACACATTATGGTTTAAAGGGGGTACTCTGCCGCTAGACAGGGGCTGTGACATTACGATCCTCCGGCCCCTGTATCGCCAGTCATCAGGCACAGAGTGAAGTTTGCGCCATGCACCAGATGACAGGGGGTGTTGCAGTAGAGGAACCCACGCTCTCCGACATCTTATCTCCTATTCTTTGCATAGGGGATAAGATATCTAGGGGCGGAGTACCCCTTAAAAAGAAGATGGACAGAGTGTACAGAGTGCCTAGAGATGCATATTGTTCTTTGTTTAATGTATCTGTTGCAACCAGACTAGGAAACGTGTCACATACCATTGGCAGAGGTATTGATAAGATGTAGATATGGACAAATGATTGCACTGCAATACCGATGGAAATGGTATATACCAAGAATAAATACATCTACACTGCTGCTATCTTCTCACAAAACAAAACCATTTATAAGGAACTGACTGGTGCCTATTTACAGCATATGTTCCCAAATGTCTTTATTCCATTGTCCTATATTTGGTATCATTTTCACCTTGGTTCATATGTGAAGACCTCTATTTATGTTATTAGTAATTGAAAAACGTTCTCTCATAATATCACATTCTTCTCCTACTTATTCCACAAATCATCTCCCTTAATGACAACCTTCATCTGAATATAGATATTAAAAGATATAAAATATACAAATTAAAGATATCAGGAGTTGGCCGAATGATGTTTGTCATATCTAAAGGCTTACGTTTTTCTTGTCTCTTTAATATTATAACCTGTCATTTCTTTACAAAAAGGCGTGCAGTGTGATATTCTGTATCCTATTAGTGCTATATGCTGTAATGTTCTTTAAATATTGTATTGGCTGTAAACCTTTTTTTTCTGTTCAATCTATAATTCCTGCACAGCAGAGCATTTGTAACATATATAGCTGACTAAATCTCGCATTCCTTCTCATTCATACTTCAGGAGGTCCAAGGGGCTTCATTCAAGGGCATTCTTCTGTAGGGTGAAGTTGGAGAAGGGATATCACTGTTCTAGTGCTTGCAAGTACATGACTTAGTCTGATCACCAGTGAATATTAACCCTCAACAGTGATTTTAGAATATCAGGCGTTCCCAATTTTACTTGATGAATAAGCTATCCAGCAAGTAGAATGAAGGAAAACACCAGAACTTAAAGGGGTACTCTACTGCTGAGCGTTTGGAACAAACTGTTCTGAATGCTGGAGCTGGTGCCAGGAGCTCGTGACATCATAGCCCTGCCCCCACATGACATCATGTCCCGCCCCCTCAATGCAAGTCTATGGGAGGGGGCATGATGGCTGTCACACCCCCTTCCATAGGCTTGCATTGAGGGGGTGGTGCGTGACATCATTAGAGGCGGGGCAATGACATCACGAGCTCCCGGTGCCAGCTCCAGCATTCAGAACAGTTTGTTCCAAACGCTCAGCAGCGGAGTACCCCTTTAACTCTGCACTCACCACTAGGGAAACCAGGGAGAGAAGTGCAAACTTAAACTTTGCCGCACTCCACCATGAATTTCATCAGTTTTCGGAAGAAAGACAAAAAAGAAGAAAGAATTCGCTCACCTACTCCCATGAACAAAATCACGATCCCCCGCTGGTGCTGTCAGGGTGCTGCTGCCACAAACAAGGTAGACAGAGACACTTCTGGACACCAGCATGTGTGAAATACAAAAGCTTGATTTCTTTCTTCAATATGAAAACATAATAGAGGTACAAATAGTGGTAAAAACATTCCGACATGTTTCGGCAAACAAAAGCCTTTTTCAAGGTCCTCACTGGGAGAAAATATTCAGCCGAATAAATATACACCTTGTAACAGAAACTCCTCCCCCTTCCCAATTTGGAACTTGCCGTAACCCTTCATTTGCTGACTTGTAATGAACACTGCCACTGGCAACCGAAGTTCATAGACGTCTTAGTATAATGAAACGCTGGTTACTTGCAGGAATATTTTGCCCATAGAAACCTTTGAATGCATATCAAATATAAAACCCACTTGATGTGACCCTTCATTTGCTGACTTGTAATAAACACTAAATAATGAAGTTGAAAATCAACTAGGAACCAGTCCTCAGGGTATATTACATAGACAGAAAAGAGATGGAAAAAAGAGTTGGAAAAAAGAGTGATCCTGATATACAAAATATTTATTTTATGTTACTAAAACACTGATACTCTCTGTCCCTGCTGGGCCCTAGCATGGGACACAGAAGTCAGTGAAAATGAAAATCAAAAATTACATTAATAAAATGATTAATAAAATGATAAAACTTGCAACAATAGGTGATGTATGGAATATTCAATAATGCGCTAAAAATAGCAAAGTGCTGTACTGTTCAATAACTGGAAAGTTCAACAGTCTTTGTGCTTCCAATAGTTAGATAGTAACACAGTTCAACAAAGTTCCGATGTATCAATCTCAGTAATAGTCATTGGTGATACAATGTAGCAAGTTGTCACTTCAGAACACTTAGTATACTGAGTGGATACGAGGTCTGGTGCACAGCACCACTCACCGCTCCTGACGCCGTCTATGGTAGCTGGCTGGACGGGCATCCAAGTTGCACCTACCATCCGTCAACCCCCCACATTACACTATTCTACTTGGCTTGAGACAAAAGGCTTTCATAAATGTGGTGTATGTTCTGGTTGTAAAATTACCAATTCACCGAAAACAATCACCGAAATTTCTTCAAAAACCAATCATTTTTCTTATAAAATAACGGATTGCCTAACCTGCCATAGCAAAGGGGTAATATATTTAATTCAATTTACCTGTGGTAAACAATACATTGGTCGGACTAAAAGACAACTAAAAATCCGTATATCAGAACATATTTATAACATCAGAAAGGGCAACAAGACACATCCATTATCCCTTCACTTTACAGAACACCACGCCCAAGACCCATCCCAATTATTCTTCACGGCTTTATTAAAAGTTAAGAGTTGTTGGAGAGGAGGAGATTACATTACACTTATGTCTAAAGCTGAATCCCGCAAGATCTTTGAATTCGACACGTTGATACCCAAAGGTCTCAATGCCGAGCTGGAGATCTTCGGATTCTTGTGATTGGGCCCCGTCTCACGACCCGTCGCCGACTGGTCATATAACGACTCGGCGACGTTCCCTGGGAGGGAGCCCATCCAAGATTTACACCACCAGCTGTCATTGTGTTTCTGTTCCAGCTCTATCACCCTGCTCCGAAATACTTGTCATGTCATTTTTTCATTTTTTACATTTTTTACATTTTTTACATTTTGTAACATTTGATCATGTCTTTTCCTGCACTAACTTTTGTTCCCTAGATATACCTTTTAAAAATTTTTAAAAATATCAAATTTATATTTACATATTTAATCCTTTATATATATATAATTATATATAGGTATGTGTTTTATACACACATCCTATATGAATTTTTTATTATAATTTTTTATTATTATCATTATCATTACTATTATTATTATCATTTTTATCATCCATTTTTATTCATTTTTATTTTTATTTTTTATTTTTTATTTCCATATTTATTTTTATTTTTATTTTTTTTCAATTTTATTTTTATTTTTATTTTTATATTATTTTTATTTCCTGTTATATACCAATATGGTCTCTTATGTTTATTAATCTTATTTATACTAAATATATTTGTACATATTTCCATGCATATACAATTTATGTATAATAGAGATTTGATTCCATACACTGTTGTTCCACCCTTCGGCATAATAATAGAGGTGATCATATAGCTTCTAATCTATTACACACTTTCTATACTTTTCTCTTTTTCCTCCTTATCTTCTTTCTTTAATGAGATGATCCAGTACCCTGTTTTACTTATATCCTGAAACCCCCAGGTTTTCCAAATACCAACACCATATATAAACCGCATCAGACATATGACATTCAACTATATTTCTACTGAGGAAAATGCCCGAGGCATTGAAACGCGTCTAGATTTTAACTTGCATATATCTAATCCATCTCAATATAGCGCTATTGAATAATTTTCTTGCAACTGCTGTTTCGGGACCACGCTATACTTTGCGCGCACAGCGCTCAGTTCACACGAGGCACGCCGCACTTACCCTCACCGCTTCCACCGCATCGCCACCGCTACTGCTCCACTTCTATTTTCTGCCACCACCGCTGTCTCCCCGGACCAACTCACGATCCACGGCACACCTGAAAGGCCGGTGCCATCCGTGCCAGCCGAGGACCAAAGGAGAAGGAGATCCGCACAGACACCGGGCATCGCCGGAGGTTGACAACTCCACATCAGCCCGTCCAGCCAGCTACCATAGACGGCGTCAGGAGCGGTGAGTGGTGCTGTGCACCAGACCTCGTATCCACTCAGTATACTAAGTGTTCTGAAGTGACAACTTGCTACATTGTATCACCAATGACTATTACTGAGATTGATACATCGGAACTTTGTTGAACTGTGTTACTATCTAACTATTGGAAGCACAAAGACTGTTGAACTTTCCAGTTATTGAACAGTACAGCACTTTGCTATTTTTAGCGCATTATTGAATATTCCATACATCACCTATTGTTGTAAGTTTTATCATTTTATTAATCATTTTATTAATGTAATTTTTGATTTCCATTTTCACTGACTTCTGTGTCCCATGCTAGGGCCCAGCAGGGACAGAGAGTATCAATGTTTTAGTAACATAAAATAAATATTTTGTATATCAGGATCACTCTTTTTTCCAACTCTTTTTTCCATCTCTTTTCTGTCTATCTAATATACCCTGAGGACTGGTTCCTAGTTGATTTTCAACTTCATTATTCATCATTTGTTAGACCTTTGGGTGAAGGTAACGCCAGTTCACCTCGAGTATATTTATTAATGCTAAGTGAGCTACACAGTTTTTTAACCCTTTGTAATAAACACTGCCACTGGTAACAGAACTTCATAGACATCTTAGTACAGTGGTCCCTCAACATGCGATGGTAATTCGTTCCAAACGACCCATTGTTTGTCGAATCCATCGTATGTTGAGGGATCCGTGCAATGTAAAGTATAGGAAGCTGTACTTACCTGTCCCCGCCGCTCCACACCAGGTCCTCACGGCTCCCGATCCTGTCCCAGGGGCTCTCGATGCTGTCCCGCTGCTCCGGTGTCTTCTTCGCGATCCTCCGGTGTCTTGCGCATCTTCTGCAGGGTCCGGGCCTCGCTTTCTGGTGACGTTATTATGCTGCTGCACCGGCGCGGCGTGCGTAGTGACGTAATAACGACGCCGGAAAGCAAGGCCCGGACCCTGGAGAAGATGCAGAAGACACCGGAGGATCGCGAAGTGGACCCGGAGCAGCGGGAATAGGTAAGCGAACCTATCCGGGATGCTTAAACTGCTATCCGACAGCAGCTTAAGCATTTTGCGCTGTCGGATAGCAGTTAATGCGATGGCCCCGACATATAAAAGCATCATATGTCGATGCTGACATCGACATGCGATGGCCTCTGAGAGGCCATCGTATGTCGATTTTATCATATGTCGGGGCCATCGTAGGTCGGGGGGTTACTGTATACTAAAGGGCTGGTTACTTGTAGGAATACATTGCCAATAGCAACCTTTGAATACATATGAAAAATATGAAAAAGACATATAAAACCCACTTGATGTAACCCTTCATTTGCTGACTTGTAGTAAACACTACCATTGGTAACAGAACTTCATAGACATCTTAGTATACTGAACAGCTAGTTACTTGTAAGAGTACATTGCAACCTTTGAATACATATTGAACAAACTTGCTGTAACCCTTCATTTGCTGACTAGTAATGGATACTACCAATGGTAACAAAACTACATAGATCTCTTAAACTAGTTACTAGCAGAAGTACGTTGCCCATGGCAACCTTTGAATGCATATTAAAAACAACTTGTCGTGACCCTTCATTTGCTAATTGTATAATGGACAGTACCAATGGTAACATAACTTCCTAGACATGCTTATAGATAATTACTTGCAGGAGTGCGTTGCCCATAGCAACCTAATTGCTTGCAGGAGTACATTGCCCATAGCAACCTATGACCCCCCCCCCCCCCCTCCAAAAAAAAAAAAACACCTAGCAAGAACCAAACTAATCACATGAAAACATTGTCTTATTTAACAAAAGAGAAGAACAAAAAAGAGAGTATATGAGTCAGTAAAACAACATTACATCAGATCTATAATTCATCCCCTCCGGTGCTCGGGTTGCCATTTTCCTAATCCAATAGATCTCTCTCGTATGCAATTTATGGACCCTATCTTCTCCTCTTGGTGATTTCATGACATGTTCCTTCATTTGGGTGATGCTGTCTCCGTGTTCATTTTTAAAATGCTTGGACGCACCAGACAGTGCATGTGTGTGAACACTGCCCACTGACCGTGCGCCCGCAAAATGTTCTGAGATTCTACGTATCAACTTACTTGTTGTGGATCCAATATACTGTTTTCTGCATTCCATACATGAAATGCAGTAAACCACAGTGGCAGTGTTCACTACAAGTGTCAGTGTTCATTACAAGTCAGCAAATCAAGGGTTACGACAAGTTCTAAATTGGGAAGGGATGTGCTAATGGGGAGGGGTTTCTGTTACAAGGTGTAAATTTATTCGGCTGAATATTTTCTCCCAGTGAGCACTGAAAAAGGCTTTTGTTGCCGAAACGCGTCGGTCTGTTTTTACCACTATTTGTACCCCTATCATGTTTTTATGTTGAAGAAAGAAATAAAGCTTTTATATTTTACACATGCTAGTGTCCAGAAGTGCTGAGGATCCCATGCTCCTGAGTGAAGCCTGTTTCTTGTTTTTTGGTAGAATTCACTTTTGTTTGGACATTATGGGGGACATTTATCAATGTATGCTTATGTATTCCTTTTTTCAGTACTTTTTTCTTAACTTTTTTTTTTTTTTGCCTATGTGTGACTTATTTATCAACTGGTTTCAGCCTGTTGATCATTTTCTTTCACATAAGCAATTTTTTCTTTTTTACTTTGGTAGTAGGTTTTTCTGCTCCATGTTTGAGCTGGAGTAAATTTAGTCAATTTTTAACCTTGTAGCGACTTTTTTTGCGCAGTTGCGACTGTCGCATTTAATAAATACCAGAATACCCGTATTCCATTTTAAAATTATAACTACGTAGTTAAGTTTTGGAAAACTTGCTTTTCTCGCTTTCCAGTCAAAATGTCACACGAAAAATCGCGTAGTCGCAGGTGCAACATTTGTGCGACATATTTAGTAAAAAAATAAATTAACTAAATCGCTTGATAAATGTCTGTCTATGTTACTATTATACTAAACTACTACTATAGGTGAATTGTAATTTAACAACTGGTAATTGCCAAATTCTGTTTACTTTGGTCACCACTGAGCTACCATGCTGGGTGTGGTGACAATCTGTACAGTTGTGAAGAATATGATGACTTTATATAAAGCAGGGAATAAATACATAAATTACTGAAAACAGGGCTGCAAATAGTTTTCAGTAAGTTTGTGGACAAATAAGTTATAGTGGGAAACATGGCCTTTCATTCAGAAACAATAACATTCTCACACTTTGTAACCTCAAATTCTTAAATCATTCAGCAATCTGATATTCCGCAATACAGCATCTGGGAATCTAGTTTCCTCTGTGGTCTTAGCTCTGGAGATGGACGAGATATGTTAGCTCAAGTACATATAAGAATGTAATAATGCTTACTGTGACATGCCTGAAAACTGCACATTGTAACATTATCAATTTGGGTACAGTGTACATTATATTGTTTAATATGATCAACTGTTCTTATAAGTCAGTCCAGGACAAAAACTAATATTTGGCAGTAATTCAGTATCCAAGATATATGTATGTATATATATATATATATATATATATATATATATATATATATATAGTGATCCCTCAACTTACAATGGCCTCAACATACAATAGTTTCAACATACAATGGTCTTTTCTGGACCATCGTAACTTGAAACCTGACTCAACATACAATGTACAGACAGTCCAGATCTGTGAAACGTGTCCCAACTGGAGGAACTGACCAATCAGAATGGGCATTTTACCGGTAAATCTTCTCTATTACTGAAGTGCCTGCACTGACTGGTGTCTGGTAGCGCCCCCTACATTACAGAGAGGAACTACAAGTTCTGTACTACTCTTTACCTGTGCCAGGGATAGCTGCTCCTTTGGACACCAGGTAAGGGTGGCTCAATTTGGGACATTGTGTGTACTGCATAGGACCCTGAAGAAGCTCCTGTCCTCTACATAAACCATTGTTTCCCAACCAGGGTGCCCCCAGTTGTTGCAAAACTACAACTACCAGCATGCCCGGACAGCCAACAGCTGTCCGGGCATGCTGGAAGTTGTAGTTTTGCAACATCTGAAGGCACCCTGATTGGGAAACACTAACATAGACAGTGATTACAGCTCCCAGCAGATCTTTCTTACTTTTATATGTAAGGATTTGCTTTATCTGTATTAGTCATCTTCTTATTTTTCTTTAATCCTCACCTTTTCCTATTTTTGGATGACATTTTGGTGGCTTCAGAACCAATTACCAGGATTCCATAGAGTTATGGTCTCAACATACAATGGTTTCAACATACAATGGTCATCCTGGAACCGATTAATATTGTATCTTGAGGGACTACTGTATATATATATATATATATATATATATATATATATATATATATATACACACACACACACACACATATATATATATATATATATATATATATATATATATATATATATATATATATGACAGTGTATCCCAACAGACTGGGAACAGTAGCTTCTAAAAATACCTCAGATTGTTTCATGTAAGATAAAGAGATATTTCAAGACTGAACTGTCATAGAAATCTCTAGAGCTGCCACATTTGTGCATTATCATAAATCAGCAAGTTTACATGCAGTCCTATGTAAAACCACAAATAATAAAGTGTTCTATCTGGGGTAATTGTGACAGATGAAAAACACTGGTCTGCTGCATGTGTAATAAATAGCAATTTGCTTATTTTGTATTTACAAATAACAGGTAAGAATCTATTTATAAAAGTTTTTATATCACATCAAGCACATGAACAAGATACAATATATTCCATATAAACAATAACAAACCTGCCCTTATCAATTCTGCATTCCAATAGTTGGATAGAAGAAGAACACCCAAAAGTCCCTCTTTTACCTGGAGCTATTTCGGAATCTTCATAAGATTTCAAGTTTAACTCCTGATCGAGCTGTATAATCCCATTCTTTTCTGACTGGTCCATGATCCTCTTTATTTAGTATTACAGATGCTGGAAGCATACATGCCGGTGTCTGGTTTTTATGAATGAATCGATGACGTACAGCAGTCACAATTTATTCCACAGAAAGAGGAGCAGCTATTGATCGCACACACTGAGCAACTCTCTATTTTATACCTGCAGCAGCTAACAACACTGATGTGGAGCTCTTAACTCCTCCTTTCCACTCTGTCATCCTTCTTGAAGTCAAAACTGCAACGCTTTAATATCACATCACCACTAGAGGGCACATGTTATCGTCTCCAGAAACTGGTCAAGGATCTTGAGAAACGCAGTGAGTTTTATGTGTGATAAGAAATATATTTTACTGAGTCAGGATGTGTATAACAATTCAATAAAGACAGGATACAGAGGGATGATAAATGCACATTTTCTAGGATTAGAATTGTAAGAATCACTAAAGGCAAACATATTATATCTACTGTACGAGTTAGTAATGGGAAAATAAATATTTCTTCTCCTAATCATATGTATGACTTTAAAGGGGTACTCATAATAATGGGGCATAATAATGTTTTCAAACCAACTGGTGCCAGAAATTTATAGGAATTTGTAAATTCTATTTTTAAACTCTCAGGTATCATCACTCTGTGGACAGTCTGCAGGCAAAACTCCCATTTTTGGAGTCCTATTGTTTTTAATCAAATTCTACTGCTGAGACTACCGAATCGCCACAGAATTCTGGAAAGCACGTCCGCATAAAGACTGCTTCTGTGAGACGGCAATGCCCATGTGGTCCTGCTGCCGAAGTATTCAGTGGCACCCACTACAAGCTGATATTTAGCCATCGGTATTTGGCTGAATGTCCATAGTGTGGACAAGACCTTAAAGGGGTACTCCACTGAAAAATATCTGATCCCCAGCAGCGGGATCCCTGGTGCAGCACCCCAGTCATCTGTGCACCGAGCGTACTCCATTCCTTGCCAGATGACTGGCTACTACAGCCGCAGCGCCCCCTTCATTTGTGTCTATGGGAGGAGGCATGACAGCTATGTACTAGTCGTCATGCCCCCTCTCATAGACATGAATGGAGGGGGTGTGCCGTTACTTCACAAACATGGAAGCTCCAAGCTTCTGTGTTCCAGATGCCGCCACTGCAGGCACCGGAGATTGTCGGGGTGCCCATGGACTATGCCACCTAAAAATAGGAGAATCCACGCAGAGACACAGCAATCTTGATGGTTACAATTTTTACATGAGGCACAGACATTTAGTGATTGTATTCACCCTAGATGGTGCTATGGCTTTTATAATTTAGAACATAATACAAGCTTTATAGCAGAAGGACTATATTGTGGTGACCCAGTACGGGAGGTATTACCCCGTGCTCCTGCTGTCCTGTCAGGCAGCCTCCTTCAGTGTCCCCAAGGCCCTCTGCACTTGTTTCCCATTTTGAATATGTTTTACCATGTAAAGGGTTATAAAATGTCATGTTGCTTTAAGATTAATACCATGTGATATGTCATGTGATTGTAACCCTGGATGTACCAGTGACCAGGTAATCCCAAGAGTGACCTATGGGCTCCCTGCTAGTCTCCCCGATATAAGCCCTGGGTGGAGCTAGCTTCTCTCTCCTTGAGCTCTGCTCTTCTGCTAAGCTGAGGACCAGTGCAGTAGTGCCTAGTGTGTGTGTTCAGAGTGTTGGACACCTCAAACTCAAGTCCTGCAGCCACCATCAAATCAAGTAAGCTAAAGTCATAGCCAGGCCCGTCGCTACTGGACCGGCAAACCAAGCAATTGCTTGGGGCCCCGAGCTGGCTGGGGGCCCCGAGCAGAGCCAGTGCACATCCAGTAGCGACGGGGCACTTCGGGGGGCCCGCACATTTCAATTAAATTACCTTTGTAGGGCGCGGGCCCCTTAAGAAACAAAGCGCAGGGCCGGCACCGGACAGGTCAGGGGCTGATGGGAGTAGAGACGTCACGTGCCCCGCGCAGGCACGCACGTCCACTCCGATCACCTGACCTGTCCTTGCTTACGTCCCTACGCGAACCTCCAGCATCCTCCTCATGCAGTGACAGGAGCAGCAGAAGACTCACACCGCTGCAACGATCCGCAGCAGGGTAAGTAAACTGGCCCGGGGGGGGGGGGGGGTCGGGGGTGCAGGGGGTGTTATGGGGGTGATAAGAGGTGCAGGGGGTGTTATGAGGGTGATAAGAGGTGCAGGGGGGTGTTATGGGGTGATAAGAGGTGCAGGGGGGTGTTATGAGGGTGATAAGAGGTGCAGGGGGTGTTATGAGGGTGATAAGAGGTGCAGGGGGGGTGTTATGGGGTGATAAGAGGTTCAGGGGGGTGTTATGGGGGTGATAAGAGGTGCAGGGGGTGATATGGGGTGATAAGGGGTTAAGTGGGGTGTTATGGGGGTGATAAGAGGTGCAGGGGGAGTGTTAGGGGGTGATGAGAGGTGCAGGGGGGGGTGTTATGGGGGTGATGAGAGGTGCAGGGAAGGTGTTATGAGGGTGATGAGAGGTGTAGGGGGGTGTAATGGGGGTGATAAGAGGTGCAGGTAGGGTGTTATGGGGGTGATAAGAGGTGCAGGTGGGGTGTTATGGGGGTGATACGAGGTGCATGGGGGGTGTTATGAGGGTGATAAGAGGTGCAAGGGGGGTGTTATGGGGGTGATAAGAGGTGCAGTAGGGGTGTTATGGGGGTGATAAGAGGTGCAAGGGGGGTGTTATGAGGGTGATAAGAGGTGCAGGGGGGTGTTATGGGGGTGATAAGAGGTGCAGGGGGTGTTATGGGGGTGATACGAGGTGCAGGGGTGTTATGGGGAATGTTATGGGGGGGTGTTATGGGGGTGATGAGAGGTGCAGGGGGAGTATTATGGGGGTCATGAGAGGAACAGGGGTGTTATGGGGGTCATGAGAGGTGCAGGGGGGTGTTATGGGGGTCATGAGAGGTGCAGGGGGTGTTATGGGGGTGATCAGAGATGCAGGGAGGGGTGTTATGGAGGTGATGAGAGGTGCCCCCCCCCTGCACCTCTCCTCATCACCCCCCCATAACCCCCCCTGGTTATAGTAGTATTTTATTCAGGGTACAGTGTATGGCAGTATTATATTCAGGGTACAGTGTGGGGCAGTATTTTATTTAGGGTACAGTGTGAGGCAGTATTTTTATTTAGTGGGTACAGTGAATAGCAGTATCATATTCAGGGTACAGTGTATGGCAGTATTATATTCAGGGTACAGTGTGTGGCAGTATTATATTCAGGGTGCAGTGTGTGGCAGTATTATATTCAGGGTACAGTGTGGGGCAGGATTATATTTAGTGGGTACAGTGTGTAGCAGTATTATATTCAGGGTACAGTGTATAGCAGTTTTATATTCAGGGTACAGTGTGTGACAGTATTATGTTCAGGGTACAGTGTGTGGCAGGATTATATTTAGAGGGTTAAGTGTATAGCAGTATTATATCCAGGGTACAGTGTGGAGCAGTATTTTATTTAGGGTACAGTGTGGGGCAGTATTATATTCAGGGTACAGTGTGTGGCAGTATTATATTCAGGGTACAGTGTGGGGCAGTATTATATTCAGGGTACAGTGTGGTGCAGTATTATATTCAGGGTACAGTGTGTGGCAGTATTATATTTGGTTGGTACAGTGTGTGGCAGTATTTTATTCAGGGTACAGTGTTGTTACGCCGAGCGCTTCGGGTCCCTGCTCCTCCCCGGAGCGCTCGCGGCGTTCTCCTCTATGGAGCGCCCCGGTCGGACCCACTGACCGGGAGCGCTGCACTGACATTCACGATATGGATGCGATCCGCCTAGCGGGACGCGCCCGCTCGCGAATCGCATCCCAAGCCACTTACCCGTCCCGGTCCCCGGCTATCATGTTCTGGCGCGCGGCTCCGCTCTCTAGGACGCGCGCGCGCCAGCTCTCTAAGATTTAAAGGGCCAGTGCACCAGTGATTGGTGCCTGGCCCAATCAATCTGATTAGCTTCCACCTGCTCCCTGTCCATATAACCTCACATCCCCTGCACTTCCTGGCCGGATCTTGTTGCCTTGTGCCTAGTGAAAGCTACTACTGTGTTTTCCATTACTGTGTTCCTGACCTCCTGCTATTACTATTGACTACGAACCTTGCCACCTGCCCCGACCTTCTGCTACGTCTGACCTTGCTTCTGCCTAGTCCTTCTGTCCCACGCCTTCTCAGCAGTCAGCGAGGTTGAGCCGTTGCCGGTGGATACGACCGGGTTGCTACCGCCGCAGCAAGACCATCCCGCTTTGCGGCGGGCTCTGGTGAAAACCAGTAGCAACCCTAGAACCGGTCCACCGACACGGTCCACGCCAATCCCTCACTGACACAGAGGATCCACATCCAGCTAGCCGAATCCTAACAAGTGTGTGGCAGTATTAATTTTAGTTGGTACAATGTGTGGCAGTATTATATTCAGGGTACAGTGTATAGCAGTATTATGTTCAGGGTACAGTGTGTGGCAGGATTATATTTAGTGGGTACAGTGTATGGCAGTATTGTATTCAGGGGTACAGTGTGTGGCAGTATTATATTCAGGGTACAGTGTATAGCAGTATTATGTTCAGGGTACAGTGTGGGGCAGGATTATATTTAGGGTTCACTTTCTGGCAAGGTTATAATGATTACTGTCTTCATGCAGAGGATGAGGATCTGATGACAGTGAGGAGCCAATGATGTCTGGATGTCAGACTCTGCAGAGAAGACCTGGTCTCTGGACCCGATGAAGAAGAAAAGATAACAGAGAAGATGTCACTCAAGTCAAAAGACGTCACTCAGGTCACTGATATCATTGTGTATTCTCCTGACTGTCCCATCAGAGCTGTAGTCACATGTAAGTTCTGCAGTGATGATGGGTAAAACTGTGTCCAATCTGTGTCTCTCCAGCTGTTACAAAACTTCAACTCCCATTGCCAGAGGCTCTCCAGACATGATGGGAGTATTAGCTTTCCAACAGCTGGAGAACCACTTCAACCGAGGTGATCGGTGGGGGTCTCAGCAGTCAGACCCCCACCAAAAAAATGGCCCTGGGGGGGGGGGGGGGTGGAGAGGGGGTATGGGTAGGGAACACTGCTGCACCTAATATGGGAGGAACACTGCCTGCCTAATGTGGGGAGAACACTGCCTGCCTAATGTGGGGAGAACTATGCTGCACCTAATGTGGGGGGAACTCTGCTGCACCTAATGTGCATCGTATCGACGTTCGCTCACGTTGCGCTCCCAGAATTCAAGGGCCAGCGTTACTATGTCCTGACGCCGTCCCTAGAGCGTGACGTACGTGAACATCAAAGGGGGGGCCTCCATGTCCATTTTACTTGGGGCCCCCAAATTCCCTCAAACAGCCCTGGTCATAGCTTTATGAGTAAAGTCAAGTCAGTCTCTGTCATCTGTCAAGTCAGCGTGGTCTGCATTCAATTGTCCAGTCCTACTACAAGTCTAAGCAAGCCCTTAAGGTCTCTTCATTACTGGTCACCTCCTTGGGCCCTGGGTGAACTGTACGGACTTTACCAACTGTCTACCCTCAGTTGTCCTTAACTTGGTGTTCGAGTCTTTATTGCCCCCGTGCCTATCCCAGGATCCAGTGATATATCTTAGGGTGGTTATAGGCTTAGCCATGCTCTGGCATCACTAATAGAAGGTTTTAATGCCATCTGCCCCCAGGGTAACAACATCTGCCCTCCACCACACAGTCCACCTCCAAAACTTTGGGAATCATGAACAGGACACAGGTGTGCACCATATGCCACAAGTCCTCCCCACCAGTCTGAACTGTGTCCAATAATTGTCTGCAAAAAACGCATGCCAATGCGATTTAAAGGGGTACTCTGCTGCTTAAGGTTTGGAACAAACTGTTCCGAACGATGGAGCCGGCGCCTGGAGCTCGTGATGTCATAACCCCACCCCCTCAATGCACGTCTATGGGAGGAGGCGTGCCCCTATAAGTATGCGCCAAAAAGTGTATGGGAACTTTGCAAGTTCTATACTTTGCAAGTAAAAAGTGTTTTACTTGTGGCGCTTGTAAAACAGAAGGGAGGTGAAGAAAAGAGAGTCGGTGGACCTGAAAGGGTTAATTGGGTCCGGTGTTTCCCACACGCGAAGGGTCGCAGCTCCGCCCCCTCAGTCCCCAGCTGTGACGTCTCTCCAGCACAGTGAGGAGGAACCAAAGAGCCGTCCTGTGTTGCACAGGGGAAGACTTTGCCGACTGGACCAAAACAGGAAGTTCCCCGGGCGTAGCCATATTGGAGGTTCCGGCGGCTGCGTCCGGCTCCGCTGTCTTCTATCAAGCACCCGCTGCAGCGCAGACTCTGCAAATGCCAATGATTATCGGTATCAAGTCTCCGGTGCAGGTAACTATCAGCACTAACCCACTAGTGTCTGCAAGTCAGGTAACAAGACAAATTACTATCGGGTACCTGCAAAATAGAGGGGGAGAATTCATTAAAGTATCCCCACTAGCCGAGTCTAAGCCACTGCAGCAATTCAGCAATTATCTGAAAGGGGAAAGCACCTTGTTCTTCTTAAAGCGACAACGCACTCAAAATTCAACAAGATGTCAGAACCCAGCTCTCCAGATCAACCAGGCGACAGTGTCCCTCTATCGCCAGCAGCGGGATCATCACCTGCCCAAGCAGCCGGAATGTTGCCATTCCTGCCTACAGTCCACATCAACAACCCTGGTATTCCAGCGTCTGCACCATTATTCATGGGAAACCCTGTCTTCCCAACTACAGGGACCAGCGTTAGAGGAAGTCCGCACATGGCCAACCTCCTAAAAGGCGAGTGTAGAGCAGATCTTTGAAGGACTGTACCAGGTATTTGAGTCCCATTCTTCATCAGAGGTACATCTCTGGCTGCATGAACGGCAACAGAATCCAGGTGAGACCTTGAGAGCATATGCCATAGCCCTACAGAATGCCCTAGAGATTGTTCATAAATTAGATGGTATAACTCCCGAGCAGGGCAACAAGGTGTTAATGGACAGATTTATTGATGGGGCTCATAATAAGTGGGACAAAGCCCAGCTGCGAATGTTAGCGGTCCAATACCCCAACTTGTCATTCCCCACTTTCAAGAGACTGGCAATCCAAGTGATTGAGTCTGGGGCTGATTTAGAGGAAGCTTGTCCAAGAGCCATTAGAGGCGGTAGCCAGACCTATACCATCACCAGCCCCGTCCCAGTGTCACCTGCTTTGCCAGACACCGCAGACTCAGATTTACAGAGTGTTAGGCAGGATATTGAACAACTGACTAAGGCTGTGAAGGAGCTTGCCACACAGTCCATCACACCTGACCGTGAACCTACCCAACCTACCGTCCCTACCAAAAAAATCTGCCCCTGCTCCCCACAATTTCAACCCCCACAACCCTCCGCCAATAGACCCTCAGGGACCCAAAGACCCTTTTGTACCTATTGTCATAAACCAGGATATTGGAAAATGCAGTGTTGGGATTTAAAAATATTTCCCCTGAGCTCGCAGTCCAGCCCTCAGGAAAACAGTCATCAGGTCCAATCCCCGAATTACCTCAGTCAGGACTCTCACTTTATGTCACCTCCTACCCCTATGTAAAAATTATTGTAGATGGTGTACTGTTGGAGGTGTTGATAGATACAGGGTTACAAGTTTATACTATACCTAAAAATGTTTTCTATCAGCATTGGGATGCTAGTTTATTGTGTGAACCAGAGGATGTTAACTTCAGAGTAGTTGCGGGTAATGGGCAACCAGTCCCCATACAAGGATACTGGGAGCCAAACATTCAGTTGGGAGAGCATGTACTTAGCAGGCAGGGAGTGATTGTAACTAATGTGTCAAATAAGGGGTCTGCTGAACTTATACTGGGGATGAACATTATGAAAAACTGTTTTGTTTAATAGTAGATGCCTTGCATGCCTTTCTTCCCCATATGTCCCATTCAGGCCAGCGGGTTCTACAAGCGGAGCAGAAGTTTGCCAACAAGCAAGGTGAAATCTGCAGGGTTCGAGTACAATACTTCTGGTCGGTGACCTTGCAACCCAACACAGAAACTAATATCTGGTATCGCGCACGTCCCAGCATCAAGAATAGAGACTATTCTTCATATACCGATTCCTGCTCCTGCTGGAGCCTCTGCATCTAGAAGACTACCCTCTTGTCCGAGCTGCGAGAAGCCTTGTCACCATTACCAACGGGAGAATTCCAGGCCTGCTAGTCAACCTGTCTGATGCTGCTACTGTGTTACCCAAATATACCCCACTAGCCCAGTTGTATCTCATAGAGTCAAAGGACATCTTAATAAAACGTAAGGTGGCCTGACAGCGTGCAGCCCAAGTGGATGAAGGATCCAGTACGAGTCCCCCCGAGCCTTGGTGTCAACTTCAGGAAACTGAACAATGTCACACATAAGGACACTCATCATCTGCCAAGCATCGAGGAGTCACTCACAGCCCTCGGGTCTGCTGCTTACTTCTCCACCCTGGACTTAACCAGCGGATATTGGCAAGTGCCTATGGCTGTGGAGGACCAGGAGAAGATCGCCTTCGTGACACCCACAGGACAATTCGGTGTGCAGGGGTGGTGGGTGCGCGACGAGATCTGCGGGTTCGGCGGGTGCACAGCAGGATCGACAGGAGCAGCGGGTGTCCGGTGGCAGCGTCCACCATGCTGGGGGGAAGTGCCCTCCCCCTTACAAGTTGAAAAACTGCAACTCCCTGCAGGTCCAGACAGTCTGGGCATGATGGGAGTTGTAGTTTTGCAACATCTGGAGGGCCACAACAACTGTGGTCCTCCAGATGATGCAAAACTACAACTCCAAGCATGCCAGCAGTGGCATCTCCAGCAGTAATATTTAGGGGGGGCCTATGACAAAAGTGGGGGGGGGGCAATTTTAAAAAGTGTGTGTGTATATAAATAAATATATACATATACACATACACATACACACACCGTGCAGTACATGTTTAATAAATAAATAAAAAATCTGATTTTTGCAGACTCCCTCTGCAAACTGCACTCTCAGGTAGGTAAAGCAGCCGCACTGCTCGCTCCACTCATTCCCTCAGCAAACTGCTTTCTCAGGTAGATGATGTGTAGCCGTACTGTCCGCTCCACTGGCTCTCTCTACAAACTGCAATCTCAGGTAGGTAAGGTGTAGCCGCACTGTCAGCTTGCTCTGCTCCCCCTTTCTTGCTCAGGTCCCCCTTACTTGCTCTGCTCTCAGGTCCCCCTTACTTGCTCTGCTCCCCTCTACTTGCTCTGCTCCCCTTACTTGCTCAGCCCCTTCCTTACTTGCTCAGCCCCCCTTACTTGCTCTGCTCCCCCTAACTTGCTCAGCCCCCTGCTGCTCCTTACTTGCTCAGCCTCCCTTACTTGCTAAGCATCCCCTTATTTGATCAGCCCCCCTTAATTGCTCAGCTTCCCCTGTCTGCTCAACCCCCCTTACTTTCTCAGCCCCCCCTTACTTCCTCTGCTCCTCCTTACTTGCTCTGCTCTCTGCTCCCCCTTCCTTGCCCAGCCCCCTTACTTTCTTAGCCCCCTATTAGCTAAGCATCCTCTTCCAGCTCAGCCCCCCTTATTAGCTCAGCCCTCCTTACTTGTTCAGCTCCCCCTTACTTGCTCATCCCCCTATTTGTTCAGCCCCCCCCTTATTTGCTCAGCCCCCTCTTATTAGCTCAGTCCCCCTTACTTGCTCAGCCCCCCTATTTGCTCATCCCCCTCTTACAGCTTCCCCCTTATTTGCTCAGCCCCCCTTACTTGCTCAGCTCCCCCTTACCTTACTTGCTCATTCCCTCTTGTTAGCTCCTGCCCCCCTTAAGTTATTTGCTTAGTCCCCCTTTATTAGCTCAGCCCCCCTTACTTGCTCAGCTTTCCCTTACCGTACTTGCTCAGCCCCCCTTATTAGCTCTGCCCCCCTTATTTGCTCAACCTCCCACCTTATTTTTCAGCCCCCCCATAAGTTATTTTGTCAGACCCCCCTTATTTGCTCAGCCCCCCCCCCGACCCCCTTACTTGCTCTTCCTAACCGTTCTTGGCTCTTCTCACTCTACTCCCCTTTCCTTTCTCAGTTCTCCTTACTTTACTTACTGCTCTTGCTGTGTCTTGCTCTTCAAGTTCTAACTTCTTCTCACTGCTTACACTCTGTCTCTTCGCCGTCCGTAATGTGCGCTCCCGCTCCTTTTCCTCTCTTTCTGTCTGCCGAGTCTGACTGCCAGAAAGCACGGGTTGCGCACACGTGACCCTGGCGCCGCTCAGCCACATCAAAATAATCAGCCGCGAGGTGAGAGGGAGGGAAAAAGGAAGCAGTGCTCCCTTGCGGCGCCGGCTGAGTTATTAGAATATAACTTAGTTTATTTTAAATTGGGGGGGCACAAGGGGGGGCCATGGCCCCCTCTGCCCCCCCCCCTAGCGACGCCAGTGATGCCCAGACAGCCAATGCCTGTCTGGGCATGCTGGAATTTGTAGTTTTGCAACATCTGAAGGACCAAAGTTTAGAAACCACTACAAAGTAGTCTCCAAACTGTAATCCTCCAGATTTGCAAAACTACAACTCCCAGCATGCCCAGACAGGAATGCGCTTACTGGGCGTGCTGGGAGTTGTAGTTTTGCAACATCTGGAGGATTACAGTTTGGAAACCACTGTGTAGTGGTTTCTAAACTGTGGTCCTCCAGATGTTGCATAAATACAACTCCCAAAATGCTCAGACAGCCAATGCCGGTCTTGGCATTCTGGGAGTTGTAGTTTTGCAAGATTTGGAGGACAACAGTTTAAAAACCACTACACAGTGGTCTCCAAACTGTAGTCCTCCAGATGTTGCAATACTACAACTCCCAGCAGGCCCAGCTGCAAACGGCTGTCTGGGCATGCTGGGAGTTGTTGTTGTGTGCCTCCAGCTGTTGCAAAACTATAACTCCCAGCATGCCCAGACAGCCATTTGCTTTCTGGGCATTCTGAGATTTGTAGTTTTGCAACATCTGGAGGACTACAGTTTGGAAATCACTGTGCAGCGGTCTCGAAACTGTGGCCCTCCAGATCTTGCAAAACTACCAGCATGTCCGGCAACAAGCGGCTTTCAGTTGTAGTTGCAACAGCTGAAGGTACACTGGTAGGTAAACACTGAGTTCGGCACCAGAGTGCCTCCAGCTGTAGCAAAACTACAACTCCCTTCATGTTTAGAGTTGTAGTTTTGCAACAGCTGGAGGTTTGCGCCCCTAACCACCCCCCCCCCCCCAGAGGGTACATTCACATGGGTGGAGGAAAACAGATAGTTTCCAAATGCAAGTTTGTGCTGCAGCAAATTTTCCACCGCAGCTCAAACTCCCAGCGGGAAACTCACTGCAAACCTCCGCCCGTTTGGATGTACCCTAAAAACACAAACTATACTATGCTAAACTAC
The DNA here is from genome assembly GCF_029499605.1 of Hyla sarda. Lineage (NCBI taxonomy): Eukaryota > Metazoa > Chordata > Amphibia > Anura > Hylidae > Hyla > Hyla sarda. The sequence goes on from NC_079193.1 coordinate 253,616,154, forward strand.
CACAAAATAACAAAATAAAAAGTAAAACACTACATATACACCCTTACACAATTACACCCCCCCCCCCCCAATAAGAATGTGTTTCCAAAACAGAGCCTCCAGGTGTTGCAAAACAACAACTCCCGGCATTACCGGATGGCTATTGACTGTCCAGGCATGCTAGGAGCTTGTAACAGCTGGAGTCACCTTGTTTGGGAAACACTGGCGTAGGATATTTTTGGCGGCAGAAGCAAGTGTAACACTTGTATCCCCTATGCAAATGCCTAAGTTAGGCCTCAAATGGTGCTCTCTCACCTCAAAGCCCTGTCGTATTTCACAGCAACAGTTTAGGGCCACATATGGGGTATTTCCGTATTCGGGAGAAATTGTGTTACAAATTTTGTGGGGCTTTTCCTCCTTTTACCTCAAATGAAAAATTGTGGTCTACACCAGCATGTTAGTGTAAACAAACGTCACAAGAGGAAAAAGGAAAACAAGACCCCCAAAATTTTTAACGCAATTTCTCCTAAGTATGGAAATACCCCATATGTGGACGTAAAATGCTCTACGGGCGCACAACAAGGCTCAGGAGTGATGTATATTTGAGGCCTATATTGATGATTTGCACAGGGGTGTCTGATTTTACAGTCGTTCTGACATAAATGCAAAAAAAAAAACACCAACATGTGACCCCATTTTGGAAACTATACCCCTCACAGAACGTAACAAGGGGTATAGTGAGCCTTAACACCCCACAGGTGTTTGACAAATTTTTGTTAAAGTTGGACATGAAAATGAAAAATTAGATTTTTTTTTCACTAAAATGCTGGTGATACCCTAAAGTTTTCATTTTCACAAGGGATAATAGTAAAAAAGCCCCCCAAAATAGTAAAAAAGACCCCCAAAAATACCCTAAATGTGTATTTGAAGTGCTGTGAGGGCACACTACAGGGCTCAGAATAGAATTAGCGCTGGAATTGAAGGCCATGTTCGTTTACAAAGCCCCCATGCTGCCAGAACAGTGGACTCCCCCCACATGTGACCCCATTTTGGAAAGTACACCCTTCACGGAATGTAACAAGGGGGGCAGTGAGTATTTACACCCCAAAGGTGTCTGACAGATTTTTGGAACAGTGGTGCGTGAAAATGAAAAATTTTATTTTTCATTTGCACAGCCCACTGTTCCAACAATCTGTCAAACGCCAGTGGGGTGTAAATACTCACTGCACCCCTTATTAAATTCCGTGAGGGGTGTAGTTTCGAAAATGGGGTGACATGTGGGGGGTCCACTGTTCTGGCACCATGGGGCTTTGTAAACGCACATGGCCCCCGACTTCTATTCCAACCAAATTCTCTGTCCAAAAGCTGAATGGCGCTCCTTCTCTTCTGAGCCCTGTAATGCGCCTGCAGAGCAGTTTACATCCATGTATGAGGTATTTCCAATATAGTGGAAAATAGTGTTACAACTTTTGTGAAAATTCGTCAAACATCTGTGTGTATTAAGGCTCACTGTACCCCTTGTTATGTTCATTGAGGGGTGTAGTTTCCAAAATAGTATGCCATTTTTTTTTTTTTTTTTTGCTGTTCTGGCTAGAGATGAGCGAATCAAAGTTCATGAAAAATTCGAGTCGCAACTAATATGAATCTCACCGCGATTCTATTGCGCGAATCGCTTCATTAAACTCCATTTTACAGCGTTCCAGGCTATTGGAGACCTACGATGTCGGATCCACATGTGAGTACATGGGGCAGGGGATTATGGGAAGGCGGGAAACAGCGGCGGGAATGAAGGTAGGCGGGCTGACCCTGAATCACATGTGAGATGCAGCCTATCAGTGTTCACTGACCCATGTGATGTCACAGCCCCTATATAATCGTCGTTCATCTTGCCTCTCTTCATTTCATCTATGCACTCAGATAGAGAGGACGGGACTGTGTGTGTGTGAATTGCTCATACCACAGCGTTAAACTGCAACTGCTAGTCACATCAGCATTAGGGAAAGACAGGAGTGCAGAGTGCTTTGCTGTTACACTGAGAAGGATCATTGATTGCTAAACCATTCAAGTTATTGAGCATTGCAGCAGAGAGGGGCAGATAGCTGTCAGCTGCCTCATACAGATCTCCAAGCTGCCTGAACTTTCTGAAGCATGTTATCTTCTCATTTTTCAGCCCAATTTAGTTAATTTTTTTTGCTCCACAAATCTTCTGCTGCTCAAAATTGTGTGACAAAGTGCAATTTAGGGTTTAATTCTTGGATTGTTTTATTTGTGGTGCTGCACTGTTGGGTCCTGCTGCTGTTCAGAAATACGTGATTGTTCAGTGGACTGTAGTGCATTTGTACCATTTTGTACCTGTTAATCTGTCAAGGGGCTACATACTGTGCAAGTCCAAACAATAGTATTCACCAGCTTTCATTTTTTTTAAATAGTTTTTTCTGTGTATAGTTACGCATATTACTGCCCTCATCAGTGCATACCGCATACGTAAATCCAAGTATTGTACCATTTAGTACCTGTTAAGCTGTCAAGGTGCTCCATACTGTCAAAGTCCAAACAATAGCATTCACCGGCTGGTGTTTTACAAAAATAATGATTTTTTTTCGGCATATAGTTAGGCATATTACTGCCCTCATCAGTGCATACCGCATAGGTACATCCACGTATTGTACCATTTAGTACCTGTTAAGCTGTCAAGGGGCTCCATACCGTCAAAGTCCAAACAATAGTATCCACCGGCTGGAGTTTTACAAAAATACAGATTTATTTCTGCATATAGTTAGGCATATTACTGCCCTCATCAGTGCATACCGCATAGGTACATCTAAGTATTGTACCAATTAGTACCTGTTCATCTGTCAAGGTGCTCCAAACCGTCCAAATTCCCAACAATAGTATTCACTGGCTGGTGTTTTACAAAAATACAGATTTTTTTCTGCGCATAATTAGGCATATTACTGCCCTCCTTAGTGCATACCGCATAGGTACATCCAAGTATTTGTACCATTTAGTACCTGTTAAGCTGTCAAGGTGCTCTATATCGTCAAAGTCCAAACAATAGTATCCACCGGCTGGTGTTTTACAAAAATACAGATTTTTTTCTGCATATAGTTAGGCATATTACTGCCCTCATCAGTGCATACCGCATACGTACATCCAAGTATTGTACCATTTAGTACCTGTTAAGCTGTCAAGGTGCTCCATACCGTCAAAGTCCAAACAATAGTATCCACCGGCTGGTGTTTTACAAAAATACAGATTTTTTTCTGCATATAGTTAGGCATATTACTGCCCTCATCAATGCATACCGCATACGTACATCCAAGTATTGTACCATTTAGTACCTGTTAAGCTGTCAAGGTGCTCCATACAAAGTCCAAACAATAGTATCCAACGGCTGGTGTTTTACAAAAATACAGATTTTTTTCTGCGCATAATTAGGCATATTACTGCCCAGGCTGTGTCATTCAGGCAATATATGGGTTACTGATGCCGCTGTGGGGCCTGGGTCTGGTTATTTATTTCAAATTTTCTCATAGGTAGCACCCGCTATCCAAAATCTTTTTCAAAAATTTCTAAAATTGTGGTGTTTTTTGGGGGGGGACTGTGAAGCCCTGGTGTATACTCGTGAATCAGCCAACTCCAGGCTGTGTCATTCAGGCAATATATGGGTTACTGATGCCGCTGTGGGGCCTGGGTCTGGGAATTTCAAATTTTCTCATAGGTAGCACCCGCTATCCAAAATCTTTTTAAAAAATGTCTAAAATTGTGGTGTTTGGGGGGGGGGGGATTGTGAAGCCCTGCTGTGTACTCGTGCATCAGCCAACTCCAGGCTGTATCATTCAGGCAATATATGGGTTACTGATCCCGCTGTGGGGCCTGGGTCTGGGAATTTCAAGTTTTCTCGTAGGTAGCGCCCTCTATCCAAAATCTTTTTCAAAAATGTCTAAAATTGTGGTGTTTTTTGGGGGGAAATGTGAAGCCCTGCTGTGTACTCATGCATCAGCCAACTCCAGGCTGTGTCATTCAGGCAATATATGGGTTACTGATGCCGCTGTGGGGCCTGGGTCTGGGAATTTCAAATTTTCTCATAGGTAGCACCCGCTATCCAAAATCTTTTTCAAAAATTTCTAAAATTGTGGTGTTTTTTGGGGGGATTGTGAAGCCCTGCTGTGCAGTCGTGCATCAGCCAACTCCAGGCTGTGTCATTCAGCCACTATATGTTGTCCTCATGCTTCAGCCTCATCCAAGCTGTGTCATTTAGCCACTATATGGTGTCCTCATGCTGCCAACACCTCCCCACTGTGCCATTCAGCCACTATATGGTGTCCTCATGCTGCCAACACCTCCACGCTGTGCCATACAGCCACTATATGATCTCCTCATGCTGCCAACACTAGTGTTGAGCAGCATAGGCCATATTCAAATTCGCGAATATTCGCTAATATATGGATGAATATTCATCATATATTCGCTAAATCGTAATATTCGCTAATATATGGACGAATATTCGTCATATATTCGCATGCTCGTAATATTCTCGTTTTATTTTCGCATATGCGAAAATTTGTGCATGCGAAAATTAACATATGCGGAAATTTGCATATACAAAAATTAGCATAAGTGAAAATTTGCATATGCATAAATTAGCATATGCAAATTTTTTCATATGCGAAAATTTGCACGCCAGTCTCACACAGTAGTATTAGAGCCTTCTTTACACCACACAAGCTGGAAGCAGAGAGGGGTGATCACTGTGATGTGTACTGTGAAAAAAAAAAAAAACGAATATTCGTAATTACAAATATATAGTGCTATATTCGCGAATATGCGATATTCGCGAATAAAAATCACATTGCGAATATTCACGAGCAACACTAGCCAACACCTCCCCGCTGTGTCATTCAGCCACTTTATGGTGTCCTCATGCTTCAGCCTCTTCCAAGCTGTGTCATTCAGCCACTATATGGTCTCATGACACTGATGCCACCACCTGGCTCTGTAATTGTGCTGCTGTGCGGCAGTGATTCTAAAAGCGAGGCCGGTAATCTGCATATTATTCTGAATAACAGTATTATTTCACTAACCCAGCACACTCCATATGCGTTTTAGAACACAGCAAAGTGTTCTATACCCCTATAGAGGCTGCATGTAGGCTAGAAATAGCCTTTTGTAATCTAGATTCGCCGCGAAAAAATTTGGATCAAAAAAAACTTTTTCAGAAAATTTGGCGAATCGGCCAAATAAAATTTTTGAAAAGTTCTCTAATCTCTAGTTCTGGCTCCATATGGGCTTCCTAATTGCAACATACTCCCCAAAAGCCATTTCAGCAAGATTTGCTCTCCCTAATCCCATTGTCACTCCATCCCTTCTGAGCCCTCTACTGCATCCACAGAGCACTTTACATCAATATATGAGGTATTTCCTTACTCAAGAGAAATTGGGTTACACATTTTGGGGGCCTTTTTTTCCTTTTACCCCTTGTAAAAATTCAAAAAATTGGTCTACAAGAACATATTAGTGTACAATTTGAAGTTTTTGAATTTTCTCCTTCACTTTGCTGCGATTCCTGTGAAAAAGGTTAATAAACTTTCTGAATGTCATTTTGAATATTTTGAGGAGTGCAATTTATATAATGGGGTCATTTATGGGGTATTTCTCACAGAAAGGTCTCTCAAATCCACTTAAAACTGAACTGGTCGCTGAAAAATTCAGATTTTGAGATATTCGTGAAAAATTTGAAAATTGCTGCTAAAAAAAGTTTAAAAAAATTTCAACTTTATGATGCTAACATAAAGAAGACATATTGCATATGTGAATCAATATATAATCTGTTTGGAATGTCCATTTTCCTTACAAGCACAGAGTTTCAAAGTAAAAAAAAATGCAAAATTTTCTAATTTTTCATGACATTTTTGAATTTTTCACCAAGAAATGATGCCAGTATCGCCGAAAATTTACCAATAACATAAAGTTGAATGTGTCACGAAAAAACAATCTCGGAATCAAATTCATAAGTCAAAGCATCCCAGAGTTATTAATGCTTAAAGTGACAGAGGTTAGATTTGCAAAATATGGCTGCGTCCTTAAAGTCAAAATGGTCTGTGTCCTTAAGGCGTTAAAGAAGACCTGTACACCTGAAAAACTCTTTAAGATGAAAGTCGGGTCATGAGGGATCTGTTGGCCTACCTTCTGGCGAAAAAGGTACCAACCCGTCTACGCCGGGCCCAGTGTGATTATGAGCTGAAACGTCTGTGGCGACAGAGGAAGCGTCTGTGCACAAAGGGCTGTTGTGCCAAAATTCTTTGGATTCGGTTTCTGGTGATTGACTTCATCAGATTCTAGTTCCCCGAAGAGACATGGCGATGGTCCTCAACGCATACCATGATCAGTCAGGACACTTTGGAGTCCACAAGACCAAAGCTACTGTCAGGCAAAGAGTCTATTGGATTGGAATGCGGAGCGACATTGAGAAATGGTGCAGTGAATGTGCTGTCTGTAATGTCACCGAGAACGTGCGCAAGGATGCAAGAGCACCCCTCCATTCCATCCAGATCGAAAGGCCTAACCAGTTGGTCGCTCTAGACCATGTCAAGTTGTCTCCTACCCGGTCTGTGTACACTTATGCTCTCACCATGGTGGATCACTACTCTAAATGAGTTGTCCCCGTCAAAGATCTTACAGCCAAAACAGCAGCCCAGATGTTCTACTCCAATTGGGTGCAAACCCTTGGGTGTCCAGAGTCTGTCCTAACGGACCGGGGAACGTCCTTTGAGGCCCAACTCTTCCAAGAGCTGTGTCAATTCCATGCGTGCAAGAAACTCCGGACTACTGTTTATCACCCCCTGGGGAACGGGCTCTGTTAGCGAATCAACCAAGTCTTTATCCACATGTTGTGAGACGCCTCTGTGTGAAGATAAAAAGAGTGGCCCTGACTGCTGCCCGAACTATTGGAGATCTATAATAACACAGTCCACTGTTCTATGGGGTACACCCCTTTCTACTTGATGATGGGGCGCTATGGACAGCTGCCTAAAGACTGAACATTTCGGCTCCAAGCCCCGTTCAACAACTCTCCGCAAGCATCCCTGTAATGGGTCTCTGACCACCAGAGAAGAATCCAAGAGGCCAAAGAAGTTGTCAGCAAGAAGATGGGCGAGGCCTAGCAGAGACAATATGAGGATTTTAACCATCATGCTTCTGCCAAACTACTTCAGTTGGGCGATAAAGTCTGGCTGTGGAAGTTTCCAAGTACCCACAAGTTAGACTCTATTTGGGAGACAGAACCGTACACGGGGACGGCCATACCCTATCCGGACTCTGATGTTTACAAATTACGAAAGTCCTGGGTATGAGCCATAAGTTGTTCACCAAAATCGAATCAAGTTGTGTCTGAAAGAAGATCTACCAGTTCTCCCAGCACCACCTCCTCCAGCTGTCAGACCTTTGAGAGAATATGTCCCAGACGAGGGAATCCACCCATCCATGGATTTCCTCATGTTTTCTCCAACTCAGCCTGTGATCTTCTGTGTCTCCCTATCTCTGGGGCCGGTTCAACACTCGTCTCCACACCAGTACCAGTCTTGTCACCATTGGCTCTGGCTGGTACGCCAGTCTTTAGAGTACCAACTCAGTCTCCAGCCTTTCCAGTGCAGATGCCAGCAACTCTGTGTTCCGCCAGCCCTCGACCAATACCCGCTTTTGAATTTGTCGAGGAAGAGTTAGCTGCAGCTTTGGAGGCTCCAAGGGCTCCTGAAGACACAAGAGTTCCAGATTCCCCCGAATTGGTGTTGCGTAGGTCCCAACGGTCGACACAAGGACAAATGCCAGGTACAAAGAACTCATAATGTAAAGTTATGTACCACACATAGTTCACATATGATAAAAGTTGTCCACACATATGCAAGTTGTTGTCCCAGTCCACAAGTTCTAAATATATACAGTTATGTGTCTAATGTTTTCTCTCCTGTGCACATGTACAGGGTACTCTACCGGCCAGAGGGTTCACCTGATATCTAGATAATGCACGTAGAGCGACAGAATTGCTAAATGTAAAGGTAACACTGCTGTGTAGTGTAACAACGCATATTGAGTTCAGGGGAGAAGAGTTGAGAACCAAGGGGCCCCAGCAGCCTAGGCATTGGGTAGATAGCCTCCGGCAGCCAAATTTGTGCATCTATGTATATTGATATGTATATTGTTGTCTTGAGCGTCTTCAGAAAGCAGTTACAAAGTCAAATTAATCCCATATGTTTAAAGAGCATGTATGGACATTCACCATGCCACATGGACTCATCCTTATCTTGTTCCGTAATCCAGACCTGAGAAGGATATTGTACATAAATGCCCCAGGAACTGTCACTAGGCCTCAGGGGTCACTTCAGTCCTTTAATTAAGAGGGGGAGTTTGTGGTGGCCCAGTACAGGAGGTGATACCCCCTGCTCCTGCTGTCCTGTCAGGCCAAGCCCCCCTGCACTTGTTTCCCATTGTAAATATGTTTTACCTTGTAAAGTGTTATAAAATGTAATGTTTCTTTAAGATTAATACCATGTGATATGTCATGTGATTGTTACCCAGGAGGTACCAGTGACGAGGTGATCCCAAGAGTGACCTATGGGCTCCCTGCTAGTCTCCCCGATATAAGCCCTGGGTGGAGCTAGCTTTTCTCTCCTTGAGCTCTGTTCTTCTGCTAAGCTGAGGACCAGTGCAGTCGTGCCTGGTGTGTGTGTCCAGAGTGTTGGACACCTCAAAGTCAAGTCCTGCAGTCACCATCAGGTCAATTAAGCTAAAATCACAGCTTCATGAGTCAAGTCAAGTCAGTCCCTGTCATCTGTCAAGTCAGCGTGGTCTGCATTCAATTATCCAGTCCTACTACTAGTCCCAGCAAGCCCTTAAGGTCTCTGCATCACTGGTCACCTTCTTGGGCCCTGGCTGAACAGTATAGACTTTACCAACTGTCTACCCTTTGTAAATTTACCGTTGTCCGTAACTTGACGTCGGAGTCTTTATTGCCCCCATGCCTAGCCCAGGATCCAGCAGTATACCTTCAGGTGATTATAGGCTAAACCATGCCCTGGCATCACAAATACAAGGGGTTAATGCCATCTGCCCCTAGGGTAACACCAACTGCCCTGTACCACACACCCCGCCACCACAGTATGAAATCAGTTTAGGTTCCTGTTCTCTACACTGTAGCCCTTGTTTAATTTTACACAGGTCCAGACCTGTCTCACTGCTGTCTATCTGGTGACTTCTGACTTGTAGATTCTGATTTTAAGGGATTTAGCCTCTTTATAATTACCCAATAAAACAACAGACACAATGTTTTTCTTCTGAGAAACCCAGCTTAAAAATACCTTACAACATTCTACCAGGCCCAGCCCACTGCTCTTAAGATTTCCCCTACTAAGCCATAAATCAGGCCCCCTTGTCTAGTTCACAATTCAGGCCTAACTATCCAGGCTATGGTATCGGTCTGCTCAGAAGCTAAATCCCACTACAGCTACCTATCGGCCCACCTCAGCCTCCAATAATACCTAACTATAGCCTTCTCTGGGCTTAAGAGTACCACCACTCAAGCCCTGATTGCAAAGCAGTTGAACTGATTCTCCTTTAATGGATTATTCCTCACAGCACATATGACCCTATTATACAGCTTTAAACAGTCCCATGTAATGTCTCCTGTCTATCCAGTACACAATGGAAAACTATGGTTGACAGATGGCTGTTGAATGGTATCAGTCAAGACATCCATCGGACAAATACTTAATTGTTTCATATTTGTGTAACAACTCCTGCCATATATATATATATATTTATATATATATTTATATATATATATATATATATATATATATATACATAGACTTTTAGAGACGAACACAATTGTACAGTTTCTTCCTCTTGCACACACTACTCACTATGCCTCTAAAATAGTCTCACATGCAGTGACAATGATTTCAATCTTAATCTACACTGTGCCCCTGTGAAACAACAATGTACATTGTTACGCCGAGCGCTCCGGGTCCCTGCTCCTCCCCGGAGCGCTCGCAGCGTCTGCCTGTTCGCAGCGCCTCGGTCAGACCAGCTGACCGAGAGCGCTGCGATAATGTCCTTAGCCGGGATGCGATCCGCGATGCGGGACGCGTCCACTCACGGTTCGCATCTCGGCCCGCTTACCAGACTCGTTCCCCGTCTGTTCTGTCCCGGCGTGCGCGGCCCCGCTCCCTAGGGCGCGCGCGCGCCGGCTCTCTGCGATTTCAATGGCCGGTGCGCCGCTGATTGCCGCCTGGTTCTAATTAGTGTGTTCACCTGTGCACTTCCCTATATAACCTCACTTCCCCTTCCCTTCCTTGCCGGATTTTGTTGCCATTGTGCCAGTGAAAGCGTTCTTTGTATGTCCCAAGCCAGTGTTCCAGACATCTTGCCGTTGCCCTTGACTACGAACCTTGCTGCCTGCCCTGACCTTCTGCTACGTCCGACCTTGCTCTTGCCTAATCCCTTGTACCACGCCTATCTCAGCAGTCAGAGAGGTTGAGCCATTGCCGGTGGATACGACCTGGTTGCTACCGCCGCTGCAAGACCATCCCGCTTTGCGGCGGGCTCTGGTGAATACCAGTAGCAACTTAGAACCGGTCCGCCGGCACGGTCCACGCCAATCCCTCGCTGACACAGAGGATCCACCTCCAGCCTGCCGAATCCTGACAGTAGATCCGGCCATGGATCCCGCTGAGGTCCCGCTGCCAGTTGTCGCTGACCTTACCACTGTGATCGCCCAGCAGTCACAACAGATAGCGCAACAAGGCCATCAGCTGTCTCAACTGACTGTTATGCTACAACAGCTTCTACCACAGCTTCAGCAACCATCTCCTCCACCAGCTCCTGCACCTCCTCCACAGCGAGTGGCCGCTTCCAGCCTCCGCTTATCTTTGCCGGACAAATTCGATGGGGACTCTAAACTTTGCCGTGGTTTTCTCTCGCAATGTTCCCTGCATTTGGAGATGATGTCGGACCAATTTCCAACTGAACGGTCGAAGGTGGCTTTCGTGGTTAGTCTCCTGTCTGGGAAGGCCCTGTCATGGGCCACACCGCTCTGGGACCGCAATGATCCTGTCACTGCCACTGTACAGTCCTTCGCTGAGCTTCGTAGTGTCTTCGAGGAACCAGCCCGAGCTTCTTCTGCCGAGACTACCTTGCTGAACCTGGTCCAGGGTAATTCTTCTGTAGGCGAGTACGCCATCCAATTTCGTACCCTCGCCTCTGAATTATCTTGGAATAATGAGGCCCTCTGCGCGACCTTCAAAAAAGGCCTATCCAGTAACATCAAAGATGTGCTGGCCGCACGAGAAATTCCTGCCAACCTGCATGAACTTATTCATTTGGCCACCCGCATTGACATGCGCTTTTCCGAAAGACGTCAGGAGCTCCGTCAGGATATGGACTTTGTTCGCACTAGACGGTTTCTCTCCCTGGCTCCTCTCTTCTCTGGTCCGCTGCAATCTGTTCCTGTGCCTTCTGCCATGGAGGCTATGCAAGTAGACCGGTCTCGCCTACACCACAAGAGAGGACACACCGCCGCAATGAGAACCTATGCCTGTACTGTGCCAGTACCGAACACTTCCTGAAGGATTGTCCTATCCGTCCTCCACGTCAGGAAAGACGCACTCCGATTCCGGACAAAGGTGAGACAGCTCTAGGTGTGAACTCGGCTTCTCCACGTCTTACTGTGCCTGTGCAGATTTCTTCTTCTAACTCGTCCTTCTCAGCTGTGGCCTTCTTGGATTCTGGATCTGCAGGAAATTTTATTTTGGCCTCTTTCGTTAACAGGTTCAACATCCCAGTGACCAGTCTCGCCAGACCTCTCTACATCGCTTCTGTTAATGGAGAAAGATTGGACTGTACTGTGCGTTACCGCACAGAACCCCTGTTAATGTGCATTGGACCTCATCACGAAAAAATTGAATTTCTGGTCCTCTCTAATTGCACTTCTGAAATTCTTCTCGGACTGCCTTGGCTCCAACGCCATTCCCCTACCCTTGACTGGACCACCGGGGAAATCAAGAACTGGGGTGCCTCTTGCCACAAAAAATTCCTCACGTCTGCCCCCAGTCCCGCCAGTCAAACCCCTGTGGCTCTTCCTATACCAGGTCTCCCCAAGGCCTATTTGGACTATGCCGATGTTTTTTGCAAAAAACAAGCAGAGACTTTGCCTCCTCACAGGCCTTATGATTGCCCTATTGATCTCCTTCCTGGTACTACTCCACCCCGGGGCAGAATCCGGAGACACAAGCCATGTCGGATTACATCCAAGAAAATTTAAAAAGGGGCTACATCTGCAAGTCCGCCTCCCCTGCCGGAGCGGGGTTCTTCTTTGTCTCCAAAAAAGACGGTTCCTTACGGCCATGCATCGATTACCGCGGTCTTAATAAGATCACTATAAAAAAACGCTATTCCCTGCCTCTTATCTCAGAACTCTTTGACCGCCTACGTGGCGCTAACATCTTCACCAATTGGATTTAAGAGGTGCATATAATCTCATCCGCATCAGGGAAGGGGATGAGTGGAAGACCGCATTTAATACCAGAGACGGACACTTTGAATATCTGGTTATGCCCTTTGGGCTCTGCAGCGCCCCTGCTGTCTTCCAGGACTTTGTGAATGAAATTTTTCGTGATCTGTTATATACTTGTGTTGTGGTTTACTTGGACGACATTTTGATTTTCTCTTCTAACCTCGAAGAACACTGCTGTCATGTCCGTCTTGTGCTCCAGAGACTCCGTGACAATCAATTATATGCCAAGATGGAGAAATGTCTCTTTGAATGCCAATCTCTTCCCTTCCTAGGATATTTAGTCTCTGGCCAGGGACTTCAAATGGACCCAGACAAACTGTCAGCCGTGTTAGATTGACCACGCCCCTCCGGACTCCGAGCTATCTAACGCTTCTTGGGGTTTGCCAAATACTACCGACAATTTATTCCACATTTTTCCACCATTGTGGCTCCAATTGTGGCCCTAACCAAGAAAAACGCCAACCCTAAGTCCTGGCCTCCCCAAGCGGACGAGGCAGTCAACCGTCTCAAAACTGCCTTTTCTTCTGCTCCTGTACTCTCCAGACCTGATCCATCTAAACCCTTCTTACTGGAGGTAAGTACAGTCTGTGCCCGGGACAAGACTCCTCGCCAGAAGCCTGCCGGCCTCCTTCATCCTCTGCCTGTCCCTGAGCTACCATGGTCTCAGATTGCAATGGACTTTATAACGGATCTGCCTTTATCCCATGGCAACACAGTCATTTGGGTGGTCGTTGATCGTTTCTCCAAGATGGCACATTTTATTCCACTTCCAGGCCTTCCTTCTGCCCCACAGTTGGCGAAACAATTTTTTTGCACATTTTTCGCCTTCACGGGCTTCCCACGCATATCGTCTCGGATAGAGGCGTTCAATTTGTGTCGAAATTCTGGAGAGCTCTCTGTAATCAACTAAAAATCAAATTAAATTTCTCGTCTTCCTATCATCCCCAATCCAATGGGCAAGTAGAGAGAGTTAACCAGGTTCTTGGTGACTATTTGCGACATTTTGTTTCCTCCCGCCAGGATGATTGGGCCGATCTTCTACCCTGGGCTGAATTCTCGTACAATTTCAAAGACTCTGAATCCTCCGCTAAATCCCTGTTCTTTGTGGTGTACGGCCGTCACCCTCTTCCCCCCCCCCCCTCCCCACTCCCATGCCTTCTGGTTTGCCTGCTGTTGACGAAGTTACCCGGGACTTCTCCATCATCTGGAAAGAGACTCAAAAATCCCTCCTACAGGCCTCATCCCAGATGAAGAAGCATGCCAACAAAAAGAGAAGAACTCCTCCTGTCTTTGTTCCTGGAGACAAAGTGTGGCTCTCCGCCAAGTATATCCGCTTCCGTGTCCCCAGTTATAAACTGGGACCACGTTATCTTGGACCCTTTAAAATCAAGTGCCAAATCAATCCTGTCTCCTACAAACTCCTTCTCCCCCCTTCTCTCCGTATTCCTAACGCTTTTCATGTTTCTCTCCTTAAACCACTTATCCTTAACCGCTTCTCTCCCAAGGTTGTCGCTCCTACTCCTGTCTCCGGGTCCTCAGATGTCTTCTCGGTTAAAGAAATTCTCGCGTCTAAGACGATCAGAGGTAAAAAAAAAATTCTCGTAGATTGGGAGAATTGCGGTCCTGAGGAGAGGTCGTGGGAGCCCGAGGATAACATTCTCGACAAGGACCTCATTCACAAATTTTTAGGTTCCAAAAGAGGGGGAGACCCAATGAGGGGGGGGGTACTGTTACGCCGAGCGCTCCGGGTCCCCGCTCCTCCCCGGAGCGCTCGCAGCGTCTGCCTGTTCGCAGTGCCTTGGTCAGACCAGCTGACCGAGAGCGCTGCGATAATGTCCCTAGCCGGGATGCGATCCGCGATGCGGGACGCGCCCGCTCGCAGTTCGCATCCCGGCCCGCTTACCAGACTCGTTCCCCGTCTGTTCTGTCCCGACGCGCGCGGCCCCGCTCCCTAGGGCCCGTGCGCCGGCTCTCTGCGATTTAAAGGGCCGGTGCGCCGCTGATTGGCGCCTGGTTCTAATTAGTGTGTTCACCTGTGCACTTCCCTATATAACCTCACTTCCCCTTCCCTTCCTTGCCAGATCTTGTTGCCATTGTGCCAGTGAAAGCGTTCTTTGTATGTCCCAAGCCAGTGTTCCAGACCTCTTGCCGTTGCCCCTGACTACGATCCTGGCTGCCTGCCCTGACCTTCTGCTACGTCCGACCTTGCTCTTGCCTAATCCCTTGTACCGCGCCTATCTCAGCAGTCAGAGAGGTTGAGCCGTTGCCGGTGGATACGACCTGGTTGCTACCGCTGCTGCAAGACCATCCCGCTTTGCGGTGGGCTCTGGTGAATACCAGTAGCAACTTAGAACCGGTCCGCCGGCACGGTCCACGCCAATCCCTCTCTGACACAGAGGATCCACCTCCAGCCTGCCGAATCCTGATACATTGTGCTCCCTGAAAAAATAATAATCTACTCTGTGCATGGTAGTAGCTGCAGCAAGGGTGTTGATGGATAGCAGGCAGTGGTGGAATGATGGTAGTTGTAGCAGTCTGCAGACAACAGGCAGTGGTTAACTAGTGGAAGCTGTGGCTAATGGACAGCAGGGGTGGTGGACTGGTGGTAGTTTTAATAGCCAGTGGGCAGCAGGCAGTGGTGGGCTAATGATAATCATAGCCAGTTCTTGTGATGTAGCTTCATGTTCTGCATCTGGTAATGTAGAAAATAATTTCCACACAGCAGAATAGCAGATAGGTACACGCCACTTGACTGTGCCCCTTCTCAAAGGCTTTTTTCTTGAGCCTAAAAATGCAGCAGTATCTCTTTCACCTGCTCCTTAGCTGATCATGCCAGGAGGCCTACATCTTATACCTTTGACAGATGTCCTTGCCCCACCACCATTCCGTTTTTTATCGCTGACAGTACCACTGAAAACATCACTTCCTCATCATCTGGTTTCCACATCCTGTCGAAAACTAGATCATCATTATCATACAACTCCTCCTTATTGTCCTCGACACTTCTCTGTAAAAAAAAAAAAATCTGATGTCTGATCATGAGCTTTTTGCCCACTCCCAGCATATTCAACATGATGCCTTACAGTATTACCACCACCAGTAGCTAGTACTATGCTCGGCCAATACTTCCAACTCCACCATCTGCAACACACTCCAAAGGCTGAATTTCCTCACACAACTCCTCCTCATAGCAATCCTTCTGCTTAGCACTGGGGGGAGGGGGGAGGGGGGGCAAAGACAGAGATGATGGAACAGACCATCTAGGAAGGAAATTTCCACTGCATCATTGAATTGTTGACAATGAGGAATCCATTGACAGCTGACTCAATGTCATAGAGTCAGAATCTTCCTTTTCCTGAGATTAACAAGAACGAGGCAACCAGTCCACAATGACAGTATTATCCTCCAAAACAACAAAACTCCTGGAAGTAATTGACAACTTTTGCTTGATAATGTTACTGGAAATGGTGGTGCCACTCTCACAGCTAAAAATTCAGTTTTTTTTTTTTATTATTATTATTAAACCCAGCTACAAATATACAGTTTTGCTCTAACCCAGGAAATGCAGTTTTGCTATAAAATAAAACCCCTGGAATCAGGGTTGCTATAAAATATAAATAATAATAATACAAGAAAATATTTATAGTAAAACTTTTCTCATCAAAAAGTTATAATCTTATTACAATCTGAATAGTGATGGGCTAGCCGAACTTTAAGGAAATGTTTGGTACCAGTTTGCCGTGTACGGGCAATGTAATTAGCCCCAAAACACAAATATAACACTGCCTTAGAGCTCTGCTAGGAATGTATTCAAGTACTTTTAAAGTGGTTTCAAGTTATGGCGACATGCAGTAACCCATGGTAACTAACAGCTTGTTTAGTGCATTAGCGAATTTTGTATGCTTAATAACACTTAAATAAGGCTGCATTAAGTACCCCTGGTTGCTAGCAGATTCCTTCCAGTGTTAAAATACACACAAAGGTATCGGAAAATACAGTGGCATTTTTAAGCCTTTTTGGGAGTATCAACAGGGCATGACGATGCCTGCTTGACTGAACATACTCTTTGATGCTATACTAAAAGGTGAATAAAGTACTCCTGTTTATTGGCAGATCACTGCCAGTGTTAAAATGCACACAAAGGTATAGGAAGATGCAATGCCTTTTTCCAAGCATTTGAAAAAATTTTTTTGTGAGTTGCAACAAGATTGGAGACAGTATCTCGTAAAAAATAAACAAACTCTTCTTTTAGAAGTTGCAGCAGGACATTGAAGATGATAAAACTGTACACAGTAAAGAAGTGTTTTTTTTATTTTTCACAAATTGTTTTTTACTTTGAGAAAATTATATCAAATTCTCCCTTTAGGGGAGATTTAATAGAACCCCGAATAAACAGTAGACAGTAAAGAAATCACTTTTTAACATTTTAAAAATATGACAAAATTATCCCTTTTTTTAGAGTTGCAACAGGTCTACTATACACACGATACATCACCTTTTGAAAATTTCAATAATGCAATGGTCCTGACAATAGCTATTACTCTTAATATCTACTGTGGTGTGCACTGTGCCATCCAACCACAATTGCTTAGAGTGGCCCATCATCTCCGTCATATGATGTGCATAGCAGGGACTAGTGGTAGCTGTAGTGATTGGACATCAGGCAGTAGTAAAGAAGTGTTAGCTGTAGCCACCGGGCAATAGGCATTGGAATTGATATTTGTAACCAGGCCTTGTGATGCCTCTTCAGGTGCTTACATAGATTATGGAACAGACCGTCTAGGACAGACAATTCCACCGTGTCATATCAATGTAGAAGATGAGGAATCCACTGACAATTCCTCTTCTTTCCCCTGAGAAGACCTTGAACCAGTCAACCAGCCCTCAAGGACCATATCAGACCATGCAGCCCTTGGAAGATAGTGAGAACTTGCTTGCTGATGCGTCTGCTACTACTAGCCCCAGACACCAGGCTGCTGCTGCAGTTACTTGTACTAGTGCTGGTACTGCCACAAACATTCTTAATGGCAGAGAGAGGACATGGTGTGGGGTGTTCTGTCCTCTACCCCATTCAATAATTTCTTTACCAGATATATTATTTTAAAAGATTTTGAGGTTATTTTGTCACTCACCTACTAGTCAACTTTAACTCTCTACCCTTTAAACTGCATTGTTATGTTACAACCAAGTAGAAATACTTTGTGTGTGATTAAACCAAGAAAATACACTTAACTGCTCTTTACATGGCTAATGAGTGTTAAATTTACATACTTTAAACTGCGTTGTTATCTGAAAACAAGGTAAGAATACTGTGTGTGGTTAAACCCAATTAACACACATAACTGCACTTTAGATGGCTGATGCATGTTTCATTTACAGAGTGAATATAGAAAACAGGACAGCACTCAACATTCAACTTTAACTTTTATTCAAGCGTGTGATGACATCGGGTGTGTGCCCAGGTGGAGGCGGGGAGCACAGCCGGGACAGACTGTTTCACGCTATCACAGTGCTTCTTCAAGCCGGTGTGAAACGCGCGCTCCCATAGTGATGTCATATATAGGCGGCACAGGTAGCGGCATCATCAAAAGCTGTTCTATGTAATAGTGTCATGTGATCAGACAAAAACTCACGTGATGCAATAAACATTGTTGCAAATAATATGACAAAAACTAAAAGGCAAACAACATATTAATGCGTATATGGCATATATGCTCATGTTATGAATCGAGGAGACAGGATCGGGTGCCTTTGGCGCAGGAGGAAATCACAAAAAAGGTACTAACCCTATTCGATTGTTTAGTCCTAAAGCTCTGGTAGCTTCCAATTTCAAGATCCAATGAGCTTCTCTGCGCAAAAGGAAGGTATGGTGATCTCCGCTTCCTGGGACACATTTAAGTCTCTCAATGCCAGCAAAACGTAGAACATTAGGATCGTTAGCATGCGTTTCCTTTACGTGGTCAATCAATCTCGGAGTACCTACCCCCCGTTCTAAAAGAATGTATGTGCTCACGAAATCTAATATGAAGGGGCCGGATTGTTTTACTCATGTAAACAAAAAACTACAGGGGCACAAAATTACATATACAAGATAAGAAGTCTGACAAGTTTTCAATTCTCTAACAGTGTGTATGTAACTGCCTAATTGCAGGCTTTTAGTGGAAATAAATTGTGAACAAAATTTATTTACAATAAAATTCCACTATTGTTCACAATTTATTTCCACTAAAAGCCTACAATTGGGCAGTTACATACATACTGTTAGAGAATTGATAACTTGTCGGACTTCATATCTTGTATATGTAATTTTGTGCCCCTGTAGGTTCTTTTACGTGGGTAAAACAATCCGGCCCCTTCATATTAGATTTCGTGAGCCCATACCTTCTATTAGAACGGGGGTAGGTGCTCCGAGATTAATTGCCCACATAAAGGAAATGCATGCTAACGATCCTAATGTTCTATGTTTTGCTGGCATCAAGAGAGTTAAATGTGTCGCGCTGTACACTGGCTTGAAGAAGCGCTGTGATAGCATGAAACAGTCAGTCCCGGCTGTGCTCCCCGCCTCCACCTGGGCACACACCCGATGTCATCACACGCTTGAAGAAAAGCTAAAGTTGGATGGTGAGTGCTGTGCTGTTTTCAATATTCACTCTGCTATTTCATCTATATAGGCATTGCACCACCGTTTGCCATCTGTTATCTGGATTATACTGTTGCCATCCTCCAGTAGCCATTTCACCCTAGTCTTGTTAGTGCCGGACCAAACTGTCTCTGATACATTTTGCATTTCATTTACATGCTTTAAATTGCGTTATTATGTTACAACCAGTAAAAAATCGTTTGTGTGTGATTAATCCAAGAAAATACATGTAAATGCACTTTAGATGGCTAATGCGTGTTCAATTTACATGCTTTGATTTGCATTGTTATGTTACAACCATGTAGAAATACTTTGTGTGAGAAAAAAAAAAAAAACAAGAACATAAATGTATCTGGACTAGATGGCTAATGCCTATTCTATTTACACCCTGCATTTACAACTGCCTTGATACAACCAGGTAGGAATACTGTGTGCAGTCAGAGCCAGTAAATATACATGAATGCGATTTAGAGGGCTATGTGTTCAACTGAAACACTTTTTATTTTGTTGTTGTGTTAGAACCAGGTAGAAATACTTTGTATGCTGGTAAAGCCAGAATATACAAGTAGATGGGCTTTAGATGGCTATGCTGCATTCATGGTGCTGTTAATATGTACTGCTAAAATACAGGTCAGTCAAATACTTTGCTCAGTTTCATAGAAATTCTATGTAATACTTGTTATGGGCTGAACCACTGCTGGCTGTGATTTGTAGTGACTTCTGCAGTTAGTAACAGGATGTCCCTTAGATCAGCCCACCAGTTAATGCTGTGATCAGTTTGCTGGGAAATATTATAGATTAGGATTTGTACTTAGTTTGCTGTGGATTTGTGGAACTGTATAGATTAGGATTTGTGCTCAGCTAGTTGTACATTTATGAAATTGTATAAATTAGAATTTGAATGGCTTTCTTGCTTCTGCAGAGCTTTCTCCCTCTCTCACTGTCTCTCTCCAAAATGGTGGCTGCACGCAATATAAAGGGCTTTATCTATCTCTAAAACCCTACCCTCTTTGCTGTGTCTTATTGGTCTGGGAGCTAATTGACACATAAACCAGCATATCATTGGATTAACCTGTGGTCATGTGATAGCTGCAAGGTATGCTCTGTGTACCCTGACATCATCTCACTGCCCCAGTACTTCCTCCTTTTTATGGGCACCAAAACGGCATGTGACCCTCATCCCTTGTGTTATTTGGGTCGACCCAAAGTTTGCAGGGGGCTTGCCTTGCTTATATATATTCATGAAATGTCAATAAGGCAATATATGGTTGCATATAGGAATTGCTTGTTAGATGTTAGTCTAACAATTTTAGAGGCAAAGTTGAGATCTCTACTGGAGTTATTGAAATAAATTATACTATTGCATGTGTGATATTTATTTAAAAAAAAACGTTCATGCTCAAGTTTATACACGGGCAATAAAAATTTGTCAGTTGCAAAGATGAGCTCTCTAACATATTAGTTCTATTAATACATTAGTTCCATTAATAATTGCATTTTTTCTGCAGTAGAAATGTTTGTTTTCCCATCAGAGTATAATAATAATATACTCAACACATGCCTTGTATATATGTTGTCAGGTCCTCTTAAACAAATATGCTACAACGAATCAAGCTGCACATGACTTACATTACAATATAAATCTATTTATGTAAAGACTTCGAACTAAATGGTATGTTCAGAAATTTGTTTTTGGTCATTTATCCATTTCATTTGCACGTGAAATTGTGTAGCTTGTGGGTTGTTTAATACCTGCAAAGGAATAGAAAGCTGTTCAAGAACACAGCAGGAACCTGTTCTGTAGAATTTCTCCTACTCAAAGAGTAATCAAAATGCACGCTAACACTGTACATATAGATTAACTGTTCTGGACTACTAATAAACTCTCACAAGGAGAAAGACAAGTACACTCCTCTCTGTTTCACACTTTACACTAGACTACCATTTCAATTCCTGTTCCTCTCACTAGAGAGGCTGGACCAGAGCAAGCTCCTTCCTTTTATCTTTAAGTGACCTAGCTGTGTGTATATGCTAGCCCCTTCTGCTTTTTAACCATTTTTGGTATGGTGCAGTTTCAATAACATGAACAGTATAATGAATGCAAAGACCATATACAGTTTTATATTATAAAAACTGTATATTGAACTGTTTTTGTCACTGTATCCCTAGACTGGAATTGAGAAACCCTACAAAAAAAGTGAACCAGGTTTAGCCCGTTGTAAAAATAGTGCCTCACCATGGTTTTGTCTGCTGTTTCAATACCGTATATTAACTGTATATGTTTACTTATAGTGTTGTAGTCAATGAGAACCATCTAAAACTGTGTGTGTATATTGTTTCATGGCAATAAACTATTCTATTAAGGGTGCGTTCACATGTGCGTACTTTTGCTGCAGATCTGCAGCACATTTGCTGCTGCAGATTCTGTGGCCCATTGACTTCAATGGGCTGCAAAATCTGCTAAAACAAATCTGCAGCAGAAAATATGCACATGTGAACGTACCCTAAAGGCGATATATATTGCTGAAGAACTTATCCCCTATCACGGGGGTCCGATCTATGGCACCCCCTGCAATCTCCTGTACGGAGCCCCAGCTCTCCATAAGCCTCACATGAAGCGGCGACCGACATGCCCCCTCCATATATCTCTATGGGAGAGCCGTTGGGCTATCTTCAAGTTTTCCCATAGATATAAACACTCGCCCTTCCCATGATCTAGTGATCTAAAACTTAACTTATTCCCTATATTTTGGATAGGGAATAAGTTTTTCAGCTTGAGACATCCTATGTAAATTCCCCTGAGCTCTCCACACAGTTCATCTCCACATCTGCCTTATTCCCTGTGTGGGAAAGGTAACTATGCTGCTTCCGGTGGTGGTGGGGGGGGGGGGGGGGGGGGCAGGGGGTTGGTGGAATGTAGACACTGCTGGTTCTAGTGTTTCTTCCCTGTACTTGGCATTTGCACTGTAGTATTTGTTGGGAGGTGCTTTTAGCTACATTGTGGTATGTGCTGTATTACAGAGAAATCTGGATTATACTGGGAAGGTATGTGCTGCACTTGTCATATTTGGGGTATTATGGACACTGCATGGTGGCATTTGGATGGGTGTAAAAAGGACATTGCTAAGAAGTATTTGGTGCTTTTTAGTAGTATTTGTTCTCTGGTTAGGCCCAATTAGAAAAAGCGTTTTATTTATTTCCATTGGAGTACATTTAAATAATAGCATATCATTATTGAGTTATTGTTGATGTTATATGTGCTGTCTCCATACATTTTCAGTCTGCTTTTATATTTACGTCGACCTCACAGAGCGCTAATGCGGGAGCCCCATTCAGGAGATCGTGGGGGTCCCAGCGGTCGGACCCTCTGCGATCAAACATTTATCCCCTATCCTGTGGATAGGGGATAAGTGTTATAACATGTCCTTTAACATACAAGGACTGTTTATGGGGTACTCCCAGTAAAAAAAAAACTGTTTTTTAAATCATCTGGAGCTAGAAAAATAAACAGCTTTGTAAATTATTTCTATTAAAAAAATCTTAATCCTTCCTGTACTTATCAGCTGCTGTATGCTCCACAGGAAGTTGTGAAGTTCTTTTCTGTCTGACCACAGTACTCTCTTTGGCATCCTCTGCCCATGCCAGCAACTGTCTAGATCAGGAACAAATCCCCATAGCAAACCTCTCCTGCTCTGGACAGTTCCTGACACAGACTGAGGTGTCAGCAGAGAGCACTGGGGTCAGACTAAAAAGAACTTCACAACTTTCTTTGTAGTATGCAGCAGCTGATAAGTACCATTTTTTAATAGAAGTCATTTACAAATCTGTTTAACTTTCTAGCACTAGTTAATTTGAAAAAAAGGAATTGTTTTCCAACGAAGTACCCCTTTAACGCTGCTTCATCTATACCTCTTATCAAAGTCTATGCAAATACAGAGGTAGCAGTTAACAGTCAGACTTGGGTTTACCCATCTAGTTAAAGCACTACAACTGATACATCTATATTTAATTTTCTTTATTTGCCACTGTAATACATTATTGTTGAAACACTAATGTTTCAGAAGACAGGAAATCCGGTGGATGTGAATCCACTGGACCTGTGTGGCAGATGATTCGGACCGTACCAGGGAGCAGAGTCTAAGGTGCTGCTGGTTTTCACCAGAGCCCGCCGCAAAGCGGGATGGACTTGCTGCGGCAGACGGCACCCAGGTCGCTACCCCTGGCATGGCTTGACCACAGAGGCGGCTGAGGAGATGCAAGGCACAGGAGGGATAAGGCAGCTTGTAGTCTGGATAGCAGAAGGTCAGGGCAGGTGGCATGGTTGCGTAGTCAGAACGTAGCAGGAGGTCAATAGGCAGGCGGCAGAGAAGCAAGGTCGGGTCACAAAGCGAAGGATTAGATACACGGCAAGGCAGAAACAGGAATGCTTTCTCTCAGGCTCAAGGCAACAAAGATCTGGCAGGGGAGTGAGGAGGGTGGAGGAATATATAAATGAGCCACAGGTGAATCACACTAATGAGCACACTGGCACTTTAATTTTTAAAGTTCCGGCACGCGCGTGCCCTAGGGGACGGGGACACGTGCGCCGGAGCAGTGAGGCTGAGGCTGGGGCAGGAGAAGCACCAGGTGAGTGACGGACTGGGGCTCATATGCGGGTGCGTCCCACGATGCGAGTCCCACCCCCGCCAGCAGCAGGTACCGGGACAATGCGCTCACAGCCAGCGTGTGCGGGCGGAGCGCATAACGTAGCAATTGTCAGGTAGTACATTCATTCATTCGTTCATTTGCTGGGTGGCATATTTAAGGTTGATATGTACAATATACATCCAAAGTCCCAGAGAAAGCTGCACCGTAAAATGTGTTGGGGTCGGCACTATTGATTTGTATAGTGGCAAATTATTCATACTTTTTGCTATTTATATTTTTCTGATTTTTACTACTCTGGCATTGTTTGTATACTTGTGCTTGAGGGAGTCTCCCTTTTAGAACTTTGTTACTACAGAACGCATTATCTAGACAGTCTGTGTATTTTTTATTTTATTTTTTACTATTATTAAGCACATCTATATATTGAATCCCTTCACCTTGTTTGTTCTTTCTTGATTTACTTCTTGGTTGTAATTCTAAGCAGTATTTATTTAACCCTTAACGACGCAGGACGTAAATGTAAGTCCTGGTGCGGCAGTACTTAACGCACCAGGACAAACATTTAAGTCCTATACATGACTGCGAGCAACGGAGCGATGCTCGGGTCATACGCAGCAGGTCCCGGCTGACATCCTGGCCGACATCCGTGATGACCGATAACACTGATCAATGCTATGCCTTATGCATAGCACTGAACAGTATTAACAATTGAATGATTGCTATAAATAGTCCCCTATGTAGACTATTAAAGTGTAAAAATCAAAGTAAAAAAAAGTAAAAAATAAAGGTAAAAAAAATTTGAAAAATCCCCTCCCCCAATAAAAATGTAAATTGTCATTTTTCCCCACTGTGCCCCCAAAAAGTGTAAACATTTTTTTTTATAGACATATGTGGTATCGCCGCATGCATAAATATTCGATATATTAAAATATTATATTAAATATCCCGTTCGGTGAACAGCATGAACGTAAAAAAAAAAAAAAGTACAAAATTGCTGCTTTTTTTATAACATTTTATTCAAAATAAAATTGATAAATGTATTTAAAGTTTTATATATGCAAATGTGGTATAAAAAAATGACAGATCACAGCGCAAAAAAATATCCCTCATACCTCCGCTTATAGGGAAAAATTAAAATGTTATAGGTCAGCAAAATAGAGGGATTTTAAACGCACTAATTTGGTTAAAAAGTTTATGATTTCTTTTTAAGAGGTAAAATGATTGATGTCATTACAAAGGACAACTGGTTGCGCAAAAAACAAGCCCTCATACTTGTCTGTGGATGAAAATATAAAAGAGTTATGATTTTTAGAAGGCAAGGAGGAAAAAACTAAAACGTAAAAATAAAATTGTCTAAGTCATTAATGCCCAAATGAGCTGAGTCCTTAAAGGGGTACTCCACCCCTAGACATCTTATACCCTATCCAAAAGATAGGGGACAAGATGTCTGATCGTGAGGGTCCCACTGCTGGGGACCCCCCGCAAAATAGCATGCGGCACCCACCTGTTTCTGCTCTGGAAGTGCTGGAGGGTCTGCGTCCCGACCACGGGAATGGAAGTTCGTGACGTCACGAACTTCCGTTCCCGTGGTCGGGACCCAGACCCTCCAGCGCTTCCGGAGCTGAAACAGGTGGGTGCTGCATGCTATATTGCGGGGGTCCCCAGCGGCGGGACCCTCGCGATCAGACATCTTATCCCCTATCCTTTGGATAGGGGATAAGATGTCTAGGGGTGGAGTACCCCTTCAAGGGGTTAATAAAGATTTATTAGATATAGAAATTGGTTTGTGACTGGGTGGTTTTTGTGTAGGAATTTTCTTTTTGTGTGAGTGTTAGCTAGTAGTGATGGGCAAATCGAATGTGACAAATCCGAATTCTGAAAATGTTGATTCGCAACGAATGCGAATATCGCCTCAAATCAATCACGCAAATGGCTACATAAAACTCCATTTAGTGCGGCCCAGGCTCCAGGGTATCTAAAATGGCGGATCCACATGTGTGGCAAGGGGCAAGGAATCCTGGGAAGGTGGGAACAAGGGTAGGCGGGATGACCCTGAATCACATGCAGGATGCAGCCTGTCACCCCTGTGATGTCACAGCCCTATATAATTGGCAGCCATATTGCGGCCAGTCACTTCAGCCTTTCACTGCAGAGAGATAGATAGGGACAGACAGCGCTGTGTGTTGCACAGAAAAGCTTTTTCCGGCAGCGATTCCCCTCCTTGTCAAGTCAGTGTTCTGTTGCACAGAGAGAGGGACAGAGAGCAGTGTGTGTTTCACAGAAAAGCATTCTTACTGCAGCGATTTACCTCCCAGTCACTGTTTACAGCATTCTATTACAGAGAGCAGTGTGTTGCACAGAAGAACAGCAGCGATTCAGCTCAATCACAAATCATGCCTAGAAGCACTGATAGGGAAGGGAGTGAGATTGAGAGAGAGTGCATTTTTGGGTGTAGTACACAGTGACTGTGTGCTGCAGCAATGGTGTGTACTGCTGGTGTTGTGCACAAATACTTTTTTAAGCGTACTGTAGCACATTTTTCTGCCCTCATAAGTGCATACCTCTTACGTTCATCTAAGTGGTATACTATTTTTTCCTGTTAAAGTCTCAAAGGCCTAGATACTGTCAAAGACCAGGCAAAAGTACTCACCGGCTGGTGTTGTACACAAATACTCTTTTAAGCGTACTTTAGCACATTTTTCTGCCCTCATAAGTGCATATTACATCTAAGTGTTGTACCATTTTGTTCTTGATAAAGTCTTAAGGGCCTAGTTACTGTAAAAGGCCAGCCTAAAGTACACACCTGCTGTTGTTCTAGACAAATACTGTTGTAAGCGTAGTGAAGCATATCGTACTCCCCTTATATACGCACTAAGTATGACAGTCAAAGAAGTGCCAGGACATGCACAGAAGAGTGGCAGAGGCCTAAATTCATCAGACGCAGGCAGAGGTTGCAGCAGACTAGAGGTGAGTGGCAGCAGGAGTTACAGCGAGAGGCCTGATCTCCCGGTACAGTAATCCCCCCCCCCGACATGCGATGGCCCCGACATATGATCAAATCGACATACGATGGCCTCTCAGAGGCCATCGCGTGTCGATGTCGGCATCGACATACGATTCTTTTATATGTCGGGGCCATCGCATTAACTGCTATCCGGCACCGCAAAATGCTTAAGCTGCTGTCAAATAGCAGTGTAATGTGCCCCAGCAGGTTCACTTACCTATCCCTGCTGCTCCGGGTCCTCTCCGGGGTCCGAGCCTCGCTTTCTGGCGTCGTTATTACGTAGCTGCGCACGCCGTCCCGGCGCAACAACGTAATAATGTCACCAGAAAGCGAGGCCCGGACCCGAGGTGGAGAGTCCCAAGCTGTAATTTCTTTCGAAGAAGGCAGTACCAGCCCTGCACAATTTTGTGGAAGAGAAGGTGGGCTAGATCTTGGGCCTGTCGGTGTGAACCAAAGTACATGGCAGCACCGACATCTGAAGCTGTAACTACGGTCAGGGACTATACATGTCCTTTATGGCCCACTGGATGAATGTGGCTCCTGCACAGCCACAACAGCAACATGGACAGGTCACGCCGCTTCCTCCTCCATGCTCTCAGGCCGTTGAACCTGTGACAGTGTTCGACTCCACCTCCTCATCCTCCACCGTGTCCTTAGCCTCTACTGCATGGATAAGTCTCAGTGCCCCTTAAGCATACCATGTTTGCAGGGCACGGCGGTGTCATGCTGTTCTTCACATGGTTTGCCTTGATGAACGGAGTCACACAGGGGAGGAACTACTAAAAGTCATTCATAAAGAAATTGGAGCATGGCTTACTCCACGAAAACTGGAAATAGGAACCATGGTGACTGATAATGGGAAGAACATCTTGGCTACACTGCGACAGGGAAGCCTGAGACATTCGCCCTCCATGCCACACGTGTTCCATCTGGTTGTCAAGCGGTTCCTGAAGTGTTCCCCCCATTTGGAAGACATCATAACAATGGGAAAAAAACTTTGCATGCACTTCAGCCACTCGTACACCGTAAAGCCCACCCTCCTTGAGCTGCAGCGTCAGAACGATATCCCCCAACACAGTCTGATTTGCGACGTTGCCACACGTTGGAATTCCACCGTCCATATGTTGGACCGACTATACGAACAGAGAAAAGCCATCAGCGATTTCTTGATGATCTAATTGGATAGGGAGACTCCCCTGTGTAACTTCAATGTCAACCAGTGGCAACTCATACGTGAAACCTGCCGTTTACTCAGACCCTTTGAGGAAGCCACATTATTAGTGAGTCGCCAGGATTACGGGATTAACTACGTCATTCCACTGCTTTATTTCCTACATCACATGTTGGAAATGATGGCTGGTCAGGGCACTGGAGACGTGGTGCCTACATCTCATGTCCACATGAGCCCTGTGGGGGCTGAACTGGAGGAGGAAGGGCACAGTGGAGCACAGCTTAGGTTTTGCCAAATGGGTGGTTTTTCTAGTCATTTGACAGGAGGAGCAGGAGCAGCCAGAGGAGCCAGAGGGTTATGAGGAAGGCGAGACAGAGGACCCAGACACACCGTGGCAGTATGCAATGGAGATGGAGACAGGGAGTAACCCCTAGTCACTTGTACAAATGGCACGAGGCATGCTCAGTTGCTTGGGAAATGACTGCCAAATTGTCGCCATTCGGCAGCGCGATGACTTCTGGCTCTCCACCTTATTGGACCCTCACTTCCGGGAACTAAATGGGGGCCTTTTTTATACCCACTGAGAGGTAGGACGAACTGACCTACTACAGAGACATCCTACGTAGTCACTTGACTGATGCCTCTCTGCTCCACCATCCATCCTCTCGCAGGTCTGACTCGGGGGGGCCTCTGCGCTCACCTTCCACTGCCAGGGCTGCTGGGGAGGGTGAGGTGGCAGGAGCAGTACCACCTCCATCAGCAGCAGCCTCAGTCTGCAGTCGCTGATGAGTACCTTTCTTCACCCGCATAGTGAAGCAACTCATCAGCAGTAGTGTTGCTCGCGAATATTCGCAATTCAAATTTTAATCGCGAATATCGCATATTCGTGAATTCGCAAATATAGCACTATAAATTCGTAATTACGAATATTCATTTTTTTTCCCACATATGCGAAAATTTATGTGCATATGCGCATATTCGCTAATATTGAGTCCTGCCTTATTTAATGGTAGAGGGAACTATGACTAGTGCATTAACTCTGTGATTGTATGCCCATTGAAACCAATAGGCCCATTGTGGCCTATGGGAATCTCATGGCATGTAAGATCAGATTGCTTCCTTCATTTTGCAGAGGCGTTGTGAAAAAAAGCAATCTGATTGGTTGCTATTGGCAACTAAGCTGCTTTTCCAGTAAAGTAAAGTTAAACCACAGCACTGTGACACTCTGTCCCACCCAGGGACTCGAACCTGTGGTGGTCTCCCATTCCACTGGGCTGCAGAGACACTGGGCTGCTTATCTTACTGTTTTACATACCATGAGACCCCCATCGAACACAATGGGCCTATTGGTTTCAATGGGCAAAAATTCACAGAGTTAATGCACTAGTCATAGTTCCCTATACCATTAACCCTTTGGGGACGGAGCCCATTATGACCCTAAGGATGGGAGCATTTTTTGCAAATCTGACCACTGTCACTTTAAGCATTAATAACTCTGGGATGCTTTTACTTATAAATTTGATTCCAAGATAGTTTTTTCGTGACATATTCTACTTTATGGTAGTGGTAAATTTGCGTCGATACTTGCATCATTTCTTGGTGAAAAATACAAAAATTTGATGAAAAATTTGAAAGTTTAGCATTTTTCTAACTTTGAAGCTCTCTGCTTGTAAGGAAAATAGACATTCCAAA
The DNA here is from genome assembly GCF_029499605.1 of Hyla sarda. Taxonomy (NCBI): domain Eukaryota; kingdom Metazoa; phylum Chordata; class Amphibia; order Anura; family Hylidae; genus Hyla; species Hyla sarda. Next base: position 253,645,855 of record NC_079193.1, read on the forward strand.
TAAATTATATATTGATTCACAAATACAATATGTCTACTTTATGTTTGCATCATAAAATTGACATGTTTTTTTTCTTTTGGAAGACATCAGATGGCTTCAAAGTTCAGCAGCAATTTTCAAATTTTTCACAAATTTTTCAAAATCGGAATGTTTCAGGGACCAGTTTTGAAGTGGATTTGAAAGGCCTTCAAATTATAAATACCCCACAAATGACCCCATTATACAAACTGCACCCCTCAAAGTATCCAAACTGACATTCAGTAAGTTTTTTAACCCTTTAGGTGTTTCACAGGAATAGCAGCAAAGTGAAGGAGAAAATTCAAAATCGTCATTTTTTACACTCGCATGTTCTTGTAGACCCAGTTTTTTTTAAAATTTTTACAAGTGGTAATAGGAGAAAAAGCCCCCCAAAATTTGTAACCCAATTTCTCTCGATTAAGGAAATACCTCATATGTGTATGTCAAGTGTTCGGCGGGCGCAGTAGAAGGCTCAGAAGGGAAGGAGCAACAATGGGATTATGGAGAGTGAATTTTGCAGAAATGGTTTTTGGGGGGCATGTCACCGTTAGGTAGCCCCTATGGTTCCAGAACAGCAGGAAAAAAAACACATGGCATACCATTTTGGAAACTACACCCCTCAAGGCACGTAACAAAGGGTCCAGTGAGCCTTAACACTTCACAGGTGTTTGACAACTTTTCGTTAAAATCGGATGTGTAAATGAAAGTGCAGTTTTTTTCCCCAAATTTATCATTTTTACAAAAGGTAATGGGAGAAAATGCCCCCCAAAATTTGTAACCACATCTCTTCTAAGTATGAAAATAGCCCATGTTAGGACGTAAAATGCTCTGCTGGCGCACTACAATGCTCAGAAGAGAACAAGCGCCATTGGGCTTTTGGAAAGCGAATTCGTTTGAAATAGTAGTCAGGGGCCATGTACGTTTACAAAGCCCCCTGTGGTGCCAGAACAGTGGACCCCCCCCCACATGTGACCTCATTTTCGAAAATACAACCCTCACAGAAATTAATAAGGGGTGCAGTGAGTATTCACACCCCACTGGCGTTTGACAGATCTTTGAAACAGTGGAATGTGCAAATGCCATTTTTTTTTTTCATTTTCACGAACCACTGTTCCAAAAATCTGTCAGACACCTGTGGGGCGTAAATGCTCACTGCACCCCTTAATACATTCCATGAGGGATGTAGTTTCCAAAATGGGTCACATGTGGGGGGGTCCATTGTTCTGGCACTATGGGGGCTTTGTAAACACACGTTGCCTTCAATTCCGGACAAATTTTCTCTTCAAAATCCCAATGGCGCTCCTTCTCTTCTGAGCATTGTAGTGCGCCAGCAGAGCTCTTTACATCCACATTTGGGGCATTTTCTTACTCAGAAGAAATGGGGTTACAAATTTTGCGGGGCTTTTTTACTATTTTCCTTTGTGAAATTGAAAAATTTAGGGTAACACCAGCATTTTTGTGAAAACTTTTTTTTTTCATTCTCCCATCCAAATTTAATGAAAATTCATCAAACACTTGTGGATTGTTAAGGCTCACTATACCCCTTGTCACGTTCCGTGAGGGGTGCAGTTTCCAAAATGGGGTCACATGTGGGTATTTATGTTTTTGCGTTTATGTCAGAACCGCTGTAAAATCAGCCACCCCTGTGCAAATCACCAATTTAGGCCTCAAATGTACATGGTGCATTCTCACTCCTGAGCCTTGTTGTGCGCCCACAGAGCATTTTATGCCCACATATGGGGTATTTCCGTACTCAGGAGAAATTGCATTATAAATTTTGGGGGTCATTTTTTCCTTTTACTGCTTGCGAAAATAAAAAGTATGGGGCAACACCAGCATGTTAGTGTAAAAACATTTTTTTTTTACACTAAAAGGCTGGTGTAGCCCTCAACTTTTCCTTTTCATAAGGGGTAAAAGGAGAAAAAGCCCCCCCCAAATTTGTAGTGCAATTTCTCCCGAGTACGGAAATACCCCATATGTGGCCCTAAACTTTTGAAATACGACAGGGCTCTGAAGTGAGAGAGCGCCATGCGCATTTGAGAACTAAATTAGGGATTGCATAGGGGTGGACATAGGGGTATTCTTCCCCAGTGATTCCCAAACAGGGTGCCTCCAGCTGTTGCTAAATTCCCAGCATGCCTGGACAGTCAGTGACAGTCAAGAAATGCTGGGAGTTGTTGTTTTGCAACAGCTGGAGGCTCCGTTTTGGAAACACTGCCGCACGATACGTTTTTCATTTTTATTGGGGGGACAGTGTAAGGGGGTGTATATGTAGTGTTTTACCCTTTATTTTGTGTTAGTGTAGTGTAGTGTTTTTAGGGTACATTCGCACTGGTGGGTTACGGTGAGTTTCCCGCTAGGAGTTTGCGATGCGGCGAAAATTTGCCGCAGCCCAAACTTGAAGCAGGAAACTTACTGTAAACCTGCCTGTTTGTATGTACCCTGTATGTTCTCATGGGGGGCAAACCTCCAGCTGTTTCAAAACTACAACTCTCAGCATGTACTGACTGAGGAGTTGTACTTTTGAAACAGCTGGAGGCACACTGGTTGGAAAACCTTCAGTTTGGTTTGAAAATACTGAGTTAGGTAACAGAACCTAACTGAAGGTTTTCCAACCAGTGTGCCTCCAGCTGTTGCAAAAGTACAACTCCCAGCATGCATGGTCTGTCAGTACATGCTCTGAGTTGTAGTTTTGCAACAGCTGGAGGCACACTGGTTTGAAAATACTGAGTTAGGTAACAGAACCTGTGTGCCTCCAGCTGTTGCAAAACTACAACTCAGAGCATGTACTGACAGACCGTGTATGCTGGGAGTTGTACTTTTGCAACAGCTGGAGGCACACTGGTTGGAAAACCTTCAGTTAGGTTCTGTTACCTAACTCAGTGTTTTCCAACCAGTGTGCCTCCAGCAGTTGCAAAACTACAACTCAGAGCATGTGCTGACCAACCGTGTATGCTGGGAGTTGTACTTTTGCAACAGCTGGAGGCACACTGGTTGGAAAACCTTCAGTTAGGTTCTGTTACCTAACTCAGTGTTTTCCAACCAGTGTGCCTCCAGAAGTTGTAAAACTACAACTCAGAGCATGTGCTGACCAACCGTGTATGCTGGGAGTTGTACTTTTGCAACAGCTGGAGGCACACTGGTTGGAAAACCTTCAGTTAGGTTCTGTTACCTAACTCAGTATTTTCCAACCTGTGTGCCTCCAGCTGTTGCAAAACTACAACTCCCAGCATGTACTGATCGCCGAAGGGCATGCTGGGAGATGTAGTTATGCAATAGCTTGAGGTACGCAACTACAACTCCCAGCATGCTGAGACAGCTGTTTGCTGTTTGGGCAGTTTTGCAACATCTGGAGGGCTACAGATATTATAGACCACTGCAAAGAGATCTCCAAACTGTGGTCCTCCAGATGTTGCAAAACTACAAATCCCAGCATGCCCAGACAGAAAAGAGTTGTAGTTTTGCAAGATCTGGAGGGATACAGTTTAGAGACCACTGTATAGTGGTCTCAAACTGCAGTCCTCCAGCTGTTGCAAAATGGCATATTCCAGCATGCCCAAACAGCTGTGTGGGCATGCTGGGAGTTGTAGTTTTGCAACATCTGGAGGGCTACAGGTTAGAGACCACTGTGTAATGGTCTCAGACTGTAGGCCTCCAGATGTTGCTAGGCAACTTACCTGCTTCCGTCGGATCCAGGGAGCCGTCCTCTTCTGCCGCACGCCGCCCGCCGATCACCATCGCTCAGCTGTCTCCGGATGGGTAAGTAATCTTTGGCGCCGGTCCCTGTCGGTTTCTTGGTTCTGCCCCGCCTATTGTGGGTGGGCAGGATGGGGAAAACGAAAGTAAACCCCCCTCCCCGATCTTCTATTGGTGGTCGCGTCTAGACCACCAATAGCAGGGATAGGAAGGGTGGCACCCCTGCCACCTCACTCCTATCCCTTCAGGGGGATCGTGGATGTCTTAGACAACCGCGATCCCCCTTATATTCCGGGTCACCGGGTCGCCATAGACCCGGAATGACCCGGAATTGGAGCAAATCGCAAGTGTTAATTCACTTGCGATTTGCGCCGATTGCCGACATGGGGGGGGTCTGATGACCCCCCTAGGCATTTGCGCGGGATGCCTGCTGATTGATATCAGCAGTCACCCCGGTCCGGTCCCCACCCAGCACGCTGTGGGGACCGAAATTCCCACGGGCGTATGGATATGCCCTTCGTCCTTAAGTACCAACAGGTTAAAGAAGGGAGGGCTCAATATTCGTGAATATGCACATATGCGGAAAACCAGTGTAGAGGAAGAGTTGTGCAGTTGCCCATAGCAACCAATCAGATTGCTTATTTCATTTTTGAAAAGGCCTTTGAAAAATGAAGGAAGCAATCTGGTTGCTATGGGCAACTCAGAAACTTTTCCTCTGGACAGGTTTTGATGAATCTCCCTCTATGGGGGAGATTCATCAAAACCAGTGTAGAGAAAGAGTTGCACAGTTGCCCATAGCAACCAATGAGATTACTTCTTTCATTTTTGAAAAGGCCTCTGAAAAATGAAAGAAGCAATCTGGTTGCTTTGGGCAACTCAGAAACTTTTCCTCTATGGGGGAGATTCATCAAAACCAGTGTAGAGGAAGAGTTGTGCAGTTGCCTATAGTAACCAATCAGATTGCTTCTTTCATTTTTGAAAAGGCCTCTGAAAAATGAAGGAAGCAATCTGGTTGCTATGGGCAACTCAGAAACGTTTCCAGGAAAAGTTTTTCAGTTGCCCATAGCAACCAATCAGATCGCTTCTTTCATTTTGCAGAGGCCTTGTGAAAAATGAAAGAAGCAATCTGATTGGTTGCTATGGGGAACTCAGCAGCTTTTCCAGGAAAGTAAAGTTTAACCCCAACACTCTGTCCCACCCCGGGGCTCGAACCTGTGGTGGTCTCCCATCCACTGTGCTGCCAAGACAGTCCTGCTTATCTTACTGTTTTACATGCTGTGAGATCCCCATAGACCCCAATGGGCCTATTGGCTTCAATGGGCAAAAAATTACAGAGTTAATGCACTAGTCATAGTTCCCTATACCATTAAAGAAGGGAGGGCTCAATATTCGCGAATGTGCGCATATATTTTGCGCAAACAAACAAATATAACAAATATGCGAATTTCACGAATATATGACAAATATTCATCCATGTATTCGCAAATTCGAATATGGCCTATGCCGCTCATCACTAACCAGCAGCAGGTAGATCTGGAACAGGACCTGAACCTGCAGGTGGTGGCATACCTTGACATGCCCATGCCAACACACCTTGAAGATCCACTGGACTTCTGGACAGCCAAATTTGATTTGTGGCCGCAACTAGCAGAGTTTGCTCTGGAAAAGCTGTCCTGCCTGGCCAGTAGTGTGCCATCAGAGCGGGTATTTACTGCAGCTGGGGCCATAGTCACCCCAAGGAGAACTCGCCTGTCCATGAAAAATGTGTAGAGACTGACCATTGTGAAGAGGAATCAGGCATGGATCAGCCAGGATTTCCACCCACCAATGCCTGATGCATCAGAGTAGATTGACCAAATCAACACTTCACAAATATGGATAGTGAAAAACAGATTTAAGGTGCTTCTCCCCAGTTAAAAACATTCCTACGCATCAGATCTTTTTTCACCCACCTTTGTCACCGGCTACTGGTATTGCCAGCCACCGCACCACTCTTTCAACCGGTGACTTCCAGGACTCCTGATGCTGCTGCCACCTTCAGGCTGTCTCATTCTGCCACCATATGTTCTCCTCATGCTGCCGCCACCTCCAGGCTTTGTCATTCAGCCACCATATGTTTAGTTTGTAAGAGAATGAATGAACCGGCACTTGCACAGCATAAGGGAATTGAGTTCACAGCTAAACACTGACCATATAAGGACTTGCCTAATCCTGAAGTCCGGGGTGCATACTGATGCTCAAATAGTCACAAAATAACATAAGAAAAGAAAGGAGGCTGCACTCACTGCCCAGTGATCTTATTTTACTAGAGTTCGTAAGGCATATACAGTATGTGCGGAGCAGGCAGAGGAAAGCTGGAGGCAGAGGTGATCACGAGACAGTACTGTTTCGCACGCTAAGCGTGCTTCCACTAGCTGACACCATATGTTCTCTTCATGCTGCCGCAAACTTCAAGCTGTGTCATTCGGCCACTATATGGTTGTCACGATTCGGCAGGCTGGAGGTGGATCCTCTGTGCCAGAGAGGGATCGTGTCGGTGGACCGGTTCTAAGTTGCTACTGGTTTTCACCAGAGCCCGCCGCAAAGCTGGATGGTCTTGCAGCGGCGGTAGCAACCAGGTCGTATCCACCGGCAACGGCTCAACCTCTCTGACTGCTGAGATAGGCGCGGTACAAGGGAGTAGACAAGAGCAAGGTCGGACGTAGCAGAAGGTCAGGGCAGGCAGCAAGGATCGTAGTCAGGGCAACGGCAGGAGGTCTGGAACACAGGCTAGGAACACACAAGGAAACGCTTTCACTGGCACAATGGCAACAAGATCCGGCAAGGAAGTGCAGGGGAAGTGAGGTATTAATGGGGAAGTGCACAGGTGAAGATACCGATTAAAACCCATGCGCCAATCAGTGGCGCACCGGCCCTTTAAATCGCAAAGACCCGGCGCGCGCGCCGGGACAGCACAGACGGGGAACGAGTCTGGTAAGCGGGTCGGGATGCGCATCGCAAGCGGGCGCGTCCCGCGTTGCGAATCACATCCCGGCTGGGGACATTATCGCATCGCACCCGGTCAGCAGGTCTGACCGGGGCGCTGCGAACAGGAGAACGCTGTGAGCGCTCCGGGGAGGAGCGGGGACCCGGAGTGCTCAGCGTAACAGTACCCCCCCTTGGGTCTCCCCCTCTTTTTAGAACCTGAGAATTTGTGGATAAGGTTCTTGTCAAGGATGTTGTCCTCTGGTTCCCATGACCTCTCCTCTGGGCCGCAATTCTCCCAATCTACAAGAATTTTTTTTTTACCTCTGACCGTCTTGGATGCCAGAATTTCTTTAACCGAGAAGATGTCAGAGGACCCGGAAACAGGAGTAGGAGCAACAACCTTGGGAGAGAAGCGGTTAAGGATGAGTGGTTTAAGGAGAGAGACAAGAAAAGCATTAGGAATACGGAGAGAAGGAGGAAGAAGGAGTTTGTAGGAGACAGGGTTGATTTGGCATTTGATTTTAAAAGGACCAAGATAACGTGGTCCCAGTTTATAACTGGGGACACAAAAGCGGACATACTTGGCGGAGAGCCATACTTTGTCTCGGGGAGAAAAAACAGGGGGAGTTCTTCTTTTTTTGTCGGCATGTTTCTTCATCCGGGATGAGGCCTGTAGGAGAGATTTTTGAGTCTCTTTCCAGATGGTGGAGAAGTCCCGAGTCACCTCATCAACAGCGGGCAAACCAGAAGACATGGGAGTGGGAAGGGGGGGAAGAGGGTGACGGCCGTACACCACAAAAAAAGGGGATTTAGCGGAAGACTCGGAGACTCTGAAATTGTACGAGAATTCGGCCCATGGTAGAAGATCGGCCCAGTCATCCTGGCGGGAGGAAACAAAATGTCGCAAATAGTCACCAAGAACCTGATTAATTCTTTCCACTTGCCCATTGGATTGGGGATGATAAGAAGACGAGAAGTTTAATTTGATTTTAAGCTGATTACAGAGGGCCCTCCAGAATTTCGACACAAATTGAACGCCTCTATCCGAGACGATATGCGTAGGAAGCCCGTGAAGGCAAAAAATGTGCACAAAAAATTGTTTCGCCAACTGAGGCGCAGAAGGAAGACCTGGAAGAGGGATAAAATGTGCCATCTTGGAAAATCGATCACCGACCACCCAAATAACTGTGTTGCCATGGGATAAAGGTAAATAAGTAATAAAGTCCATACCAATCTGAGACCATGGTCGCTCAGGAACAGGCAGAGGATGGAGGAGACCGGCAGGCTTCTGGTGAGGGGTCTTGTCCCGGGCACAGACTGTACAAGCCCGAACAAAATCAGCAACATCAGCTTCCAGGGTAGGCCACCAATAAAAACGAGAGATGAGCTGGATGGATTTTTTGATGCCAGCATGGCCTGCGAGATGTGAGGAGTGTCCCCACCTGAGAATCCTGAGGCGCTGGCGTGGAGAGACGAAAGTCTTCCCTGGAGGAGTTTGTCTGATGGAAGCTGGAGAAGTGGAGATCAGACAGTCCGGAGGAATAATGTGTTGCGGGGAAGCTTCCATTTCAGAGGCATCTGATGAACGAGAGAGCGTCAGCCCTAATGTTCTTGTCAGCGGGGCGAAAATGAATTTCAAAGTTAAAACGGGCAAAGAACGACCACCTAGCCTGGCGAGGGTTCAGCCGTTGGGCAGACTGAAGATAAAAGAGATTCTTGTGATCAGTGTATATAATAACTGGGTATTTGGATCCCTCCAGCAGGTGCCTCCATTCCTCAAGCGCCAATTTTATGGCCAGTGGTTCTCGATCACCAATGGAGTAGTTTTTCTCGGCCGGAGAGAAGGTCCTAGAAAAGAAACCACAAGTAACAGCATGTCCGGAAGAATTTTTCTGTAGGAGTACCGCTCCAGCTCCCACCGAGGAGGCGTCTACTTCCAGTGAGAAGGGTTTAGATGGATCAGGTCTGGAGAGTACGGGAGCAGAAGAAAAAGCAGTTTTGAGATGGTTGAACGCCTCTTCCGCTTGAGGAGGCCAGGACTTAGGGTTGGCGTTTTTCTTGGTTAGGGCCACAATTGGGGCCACAATAGTGGAAAAATGTGGAATAAATTGTCTGTAATAATTGGCAAACCCCAAGAAACGTTGGATAGCACGGAGTCCGGAGGGGCGTGGCCAATCCAATACGGCTGATAGTTTGTCCGGGTCCATTTGGAGTCCCTGGCCAGAGACTAAGTATCCTAGGAAGGGAAGAGATTGACATTCAAAGAGACATTTTTCCATTTTGGCATATAATTGATTGTCCCGAAGTCTCTGAAGAACCATGCGGACATGCCGGCGGTGTTCTTCTAGGTTAGAAGAAAAAATCTAAATATCGTCCAGGTAGACCACAACACAGGTATATAAAAGATCACGAAAAATGTCATTTACAAAGTCTTGGAAGACGGCAGGGGCGTTGCAAAGCCCAAAAGGCATAACCAGATATTCAAAGTGTCCATCTCTGGTGTTAAACGCGGTCTTCCACTCGTCCCCTTCCCTGATGCGGATGAGATTATATGCACCTCTTAAGTCCAATTTGGTAAAGATGTTGGCACAACGTAGGCAGTCAAAGAGTTCCGAGATAAGAGGTAGGGGATAGCGTTTTTTTATAGTGATTTTATTAAGACCACGGTAATCAATGCAAGGTCGTAAGGAGCCGTCTTTTTTGGAGACAAAGAAAAATCCAGCTCCGGCAGGGGAGGAAGACTTGCGGATAAATCCCCTTTTTAAATTCTCTTGGATGTACTCCGACATGGCTTGTGTTTCCGGAGCGGACAGAGGATAGATTCTGCCCCGGGGTGGAGTAGTACCAGGGAGGAGGTCAATAGGGCAGTCATAAGGCCTGTGAGGAGGCAAAGTCTCTGCTTGTTTTTTGCAAAAAACATCAGCATAGTCCAGATAGGCCTTGGGGAGACCTAGTATCAGAGGAGCCATAGGGTTTTGACTGACAGTACTGGGAGCAGACATAAGACAGTTCTTGTGGCAAGTAGTACCCCAGTTCTTGATCTCCCCGATGGTGCAATGGAGTGTTGGGGAATGGCGTTGAAGCCAAGGTAGTCCAAGAAGAATTTCCGAAGTGCAGTTAGGGAGGACCAGAAATTCAATCTTTTCGTGATGGGGTCCAATGCACATTAAGAGGGGTTCCGTGCGGTAACGCACAGTACAGTCCAATCTTTCATTATTAACAGAGGCGATGTAGAGGGGTCTGGCGAGACTGGTCACCGGGATGTTGAACCTGTTGACGAAAAAGGCCAAAATAAAATTTCCTGCAGATCCGGAATCGAAGAAGGCCACAGCTGAGAACGAGAAGGTAGAAGAAGAAATCCACACAGGCGCAGTAAGACGTGGAGAAACAGAGTTCACACCTAGAGCTGTCTCGCCTTTGTGCGGAGTCGGAGTGCGTCTTTCCTGATGTGGAGGTCGGATAGGACAATCCTTCAAGAAGTGTTCGGTACTGGCACAGTACAGGCAAAGGTTCTCAATGCGGCGGCGTGTCCTCTCTTGAGATGTCAAGCGAGATCGGTCAACTTGCATAGCCTCCACGGCGGAAGGCACAGGAACGGATTGCAGCGGACCAGAGGAGAGAAAAGCCGGGGAGAGAAACCGCCTCGTGCGAACAAAGTCCATATCCTGGCGGAGCTCCTGACGCCTTTCGGAAAAACGAATAAGTTCATGCAGGTTAGCAGGGATTTCTCGTGCGGCCAGCACATCTTTGATGTTACTGGATAGGCCTTTTTTGAAGGTCGCGCAGAGGGCCTCGTTATTCCAGGACAATTCGGAGGCGAGAGTACGGAATTGGATGGCGTACTCGCCAACAGAAGAATTACCCTGAACCAGGTTCAGCAAGGCAGTCTCGGCAGAAGAGGCTCGGGCTGGTTCCTCGAAGACACTTCTAATCTCCGTGATGAAAGAGTGTACAGAGGCAGTGACAGGATCATTGCGGTCCCAGAGCGGTGTGGCCCATGACAGGGCTTTCCCAGACAGAAGGCTGACCACGAAAGCCACCTTTGACCTTTCAGTTGGAAATTGGTCCGACATCATCTCCAAATGCAGGGAACATTGTGAGAGAAAACCACTGCAAAATTTAGAGTCCCCATCAAATTTGTCCGGCAATGATAAACGGAAGTTGGATGCGGCCACTCGCTGCGGAGGAGGTGCAGGAGCTAGCGGAGGAGATGGTTGCTGAAGCTGTGGTAGAAGCTGCTGTAGCATCAAGGTCAGTTGAGACAGCTGGTGGCCTTGTTGCGCTATCTGTTGCGACTGCTGGGCGACCACCGGGGTGAGGTCAGCGACAACTGGCAGCGGGACCTCAGCGGGATCCATGGCCGGATCTACTGTCACGATTCGGCAGGCTGGAGGTGGATCCTCTGTGCCAGAGAGGGATTGGCGTGGACCGTGTCGGTGGACCGGTTCTAAATATCTACTGGTTTTCACCAGAGCCCGCCGCAAAGCGGGATGGTCTTGCAGCGGCGGTAGCAACCAGGTCATATCCACCGGCAACGGCTCAACCTCTCTGACTGCTGAGATAGGCGCGGTACAAGGGAGTAGACAAGAGCAAGGTCGGACGTAGCAGAAGGTCAGGGCAGGCAGCAAGGATCGTAGTCAGGGCAACGGCAGGAGGTCTGGAACACAGGCTAGGAACACACAAGGAAACGCTTTCACTGGCACAATGGCAACAAGATCCGGCAAGGAAGTGCAGGGGAAGTGTGGTATTAATAGGGAAGTGCACAGGTGAAGATACTGATTAAAACCCATGCGCCAATCAGTGGCGCACCTGCCCTTTAACCCCTTAAGGACTCAGAGTTTTTCCGTTTTTGCACTTTCGTTTTTTCCTTCTTACCTTTTAAAAATCATAACCGTTTCAATTTTCCATATAATGGCTTATTTTTTGCGTCGCTAATTCTACTTTGCAGTGACATTAGTCATTTTACCCAAAAATGCACGGCGAAACTGGAAAAAAATCATTGTGCGACAAAATCGGAAAAAAACGCCATTTTGGGGGCTTCCGTTTCTACGCAGTGCATAATTTGGTAAAAATTACACCTTATCATTATTCTGTAGGTCCATACGGTTAAAATGATACCCTACTTATATAGGTTTGATTTTGTCGCACTTCTGGAAAAAATCATAACTACATGCAGGAAAATTTATATGTTTAAAAATGTCATCTTCTGACCCCTATAACTTTTTTATTTTTCCATGTACAGGGTGGTATGAGGACTCATTTTTTGCGCCGTGATCTGAAGTTTTAATCTGTATGATTTTTGTTTTGATCAGATTTTTTGATCACTTTTTATTCATTTTTTTAATGGTATAAAAAGTGACCAAAATACGCTATATTGGACTTTGGAATTTTTTTGCCCGTACGCCATTGACCGTGCGGTTAAATTAATGATATATTTTTATAGTTCGGACATTTACGCACGTGGCGATACCACATATGTTTATTTATTTATTTTTTTACACTGTTTTATTTTTTTTATGGGAAAAGGGGGTGATTCAAACTTTTATTAGGGAAGGGGTTAAATGACCTTTATTAACCCTTTTTTTTACATTTTTTTTACAGTGTTATAGGTCCCATAGGGACCTATAACACTGCACACACTGATCTCCTATGCTGATCACTGGCGTGTATTAACACGCCTGTGATCAGCATTATCGGCGCTTGACTGCTCCTGCCTGGATCTCAGGCACGGAGCAGTCATTCGTCGATCGGACACCGAGGAGGCAGGTAAGGGCCCTCCCGGTGTCCGGTCAGCTGTTCGGGACGCCGCGGCGGTCCCGAAAAGCCCGACTGAGCAGCCGGGTCACTTTCAGTTTCACTTTAGAAGCGGCGGTCAGCTTTGACCGCCGTTTCTTAAGGGTTAATACCGCACATCGCCGCGATCGTCGATGTGTGGTATTAGCCGCGGGTCCCGGCCGTTGATGAGCGCCGGGACCGACGCGATAAGATGCTTCATATCGCGGGAGCCGGCGCAGGATGTAAATATACGTCCTGCGTCGTTAAGGGGTTAAATCGCAATGACCCGGCGCGCTCGCGCCCTAGGGAGCGGGGCCGCGCGCGGCGGGACAGCACAGACGGGGAACGAGTCTGGTAAGCGGGTCGGGATGCGCATCGCGAGCGGGTGCGTCCCGCGTCGCGAATCGCATCCCGGCTGGGGACATAATCGCATCGCACCCGGTCAGCAGGTCTGACCGGGGCGCTGCGAACAGGAGAACGCTGTGAGCGCTCCGGGGAGGAGCGGGGACCAGGAGCGCTCAGCGTAACAATGGTCTCCTAATGCTGCCATAAACTCCAGGCTTTGTCATTCAGCCACCATATGGTCTCCTCATGCTGCTTGTAAATTACTTGAAAAAAAAAAAATTTAAGATAGCACTAGCTACCATAAATCTTCAATTTAAATTTGAAAATGTATCTTTTACTCTTAGGGATTATGAAGCCCTATTGTTTCCTCATGTTGTCACCAACTCCAGGCTGTGTCATTCAGCCACTATATGGTCTCCTCATGCTGCATTACCTAAACATGTTTTATGTTAGCATTAGCTACCTTAAATCTTCAATTTAATTTTGAAAATTCATCTTTTTATCTTAGGGATTGTGAGGCCCTATGGTCTTCTCCTCATGCTGCTGCCAACTCCAGTCTTTGTCATTCAGCCACTATATGGTCTCCTCATGCTGCCGCCAGCTCCAGGCTGTGTCATTGAGCCACTATATGGTCTCCTCATGCTACTGGGACATTACCTAAACATTTTTAAGGTAGCACTAGCTACCATAAATCTTCAATTTAAATTTGAAAATTCATCTTTTAATCTTAGGGATTGTGAAGCCCTATTGTCTCCTCATGCTGTCTCAAACTCCAGGCTGTGTCATTCAGCCACTAAACAGTCTCCACATGTTGCTGGGACATTACCTAACATTTTTATGGTAGCACTAACTACCATAAATCTTCCATTTAAATTTGAAAATTCATCTCTTTATCTTAGGGATTGTGAGACCCTAAGGTCTGCTCATGCTGCTGCCAACTCCAGGCTGTGTCATTCAGCCACCATATGGTCTCCTCTTGCTGCCGCCAATTCCATGGTGTGTCATTCTACCGGATAATAGTTTCCTCATGCTGCTGCCACCTCTCGGCTCTGTCATTGTGCCGCCATGTGACATGTGACTCCTTGTTGGATTTGGCCTTTGTAACCACATATGTTATTATTAAATCTTACATTTTAATTTAAATCGATAGAGCGATAACAATGAACCATAACTGATTAAATGAAATATTTGCACTTTCACAGTCAGGGGGTGCTGAGAGGCAGGGGCTGAAACAGGTGGTATCTCAACTGGCGGAGGAAGGTCACCCGAATGGGTACTCAAAATGTTTTAATAAATTCAAATAAAATTAAATTTAAATTACATAAAAATTATCTTTATTCTCTTCAATATAGTCTCCCTGCTGCCACATTCAGATGCTCTGCGGCAGTGTTTCTAATAGTGATGCCTGTAATCTGCATGTTATACTGAATAACAGTATTATTTCACTAACACAGCACACTTCCTCAAGGCAAAGTGTTCTACACCCCTATTGAGGCTATATGGTCTCCTAATGCTTCTGCCACCTCCACGCTGTGTCATTCAGCCACTATGTGTTTTCCTCATGCTGCCTATGCCTCCACGCTGTGTCATTCAGCCACTATATGGTTTCCTCATACTGATGCCACATCCAGGCTCTGTCATTGTGTCGCTCTGCGACAGTGATTCTAATAGCGATGCCTCTGATCTGCATGTCATACTGAATAACAGTATTATTTCACTAACCCAGCACACACCCTATGCGTGTTACAGCAAGGCAACATTTTCTACACCCCTATTGAAGCTCTCTGTAGGCCATAACAAGCCGTTTTTAACCCCTTAACCTCTTCAGGATGCAGGGCTTATGCATATGCCCTGCATCAGGAGTCCTTATCTATATCTGTCAGCAGGCACCCATGCAAACCCCTAGGGGGTCAATTCAGACCTCTGATTTGTGGCTATTCTGGGTCAATTGGGTCTCTGGTGACCCGGTGACCCGGAAAAAAAGGGTGAATTGGGCTGTCCAATACAGCAGGAGGTGAGGCCTGTTCACCTCCTGCTGTTGCTTAGCAACAACTTGCAGCATGCAAAGCCAAAGAGCATGCTGGGAGTTGTAGTTTTGCAACAGCTGGAGGCACACTGGTTGCAAAATACTGAGTTAGGTAACAAACTCAGTTTCACAGCCAATGTGTCTCCAGCTGTTGCAAAACTGCAACAATCAGCATGCATTGACAGTTGAAGGGCATGCTGAGAGTTGTAGTTTTGCAACAGCTGAAGGCACACTGCTACACCTCCCAGCATGACCTTTGGTAGTCTGTGCATGCTGGGGGTTGTAGTTACCCAACAGCTTTAGGCACATTTTTTCTATGAAAAAGTGTGCATCCAGCTGTTGCAAAACTACAACTCCCAGCACGCACTGAGAGACTGTACATGCTGGGAGTTCTAGTTTTGCAACAGCTGAAGGCACACTGGTTGCAAAACACTTGAGTAACAAACTCTGTGTTTCACAACCAATGGGCCTCCAGCTGTTGCATAACTACAACTCCCAGCATGTATGGTCTGTCAGTACATGCTGGGAGTTGTAGTTTTGCAACAGCTGGAGGTTTGCCCCCCCCCCCCCCCCCTGTGAATGTACAGGGTACATTCACACGGGCGGGTTTACAGCAAGTTATCTGCTGCAAGTTTGAGATGCGGCAAATTTTCCGCTGTAGCTCAAACTCCCAGCTCAAACTCATTGTAAACCTCCGCCTGTGTGAATGTACCCTAAAAACACTACACTACACCTACACCAAATAAAAAGTAAAACACTACATTTACACATACCCCTACACAGTCTTCCCCCCCCAATGAAAAGAAACAGCCTCCAGCTGTTGAAAAACAACAACTCCAAGTATTGCCGGACAGCCACTGACTGTCCAGGCATGCTGGGAGTTTTGCAACAGCTGGAGACACCCTGTTTGGGAAACACTGCCGTAGGGTATTTTTGTGGTGGATTGAAATCCCCAATTTAGGCCTCAAATGCGCATGGCGCTCTCTCACTTCAGAGCCCTGTCGTATTTCAAGGAAACAGTTTAGGGCCCCATATGGGGTATCTCCGTACTCGGGAGAAATTGCGTTACAAATTTTGGTTGGCTTTTTCTCCTTTTACCCCCTTATGAAAGGTTAAAGTTGGGGTCTACACCAGCATGTTAGTGTAAAAAAAACTATTATTTTTACACTAACATGCTGGTGTTGCCCCATACTTTTAATTTTCACAAGCGGTAAAAGGAAAAAAAGACCCCCAAAATTTGTAACACAATTTCTCCTAAGTACAGAACTACCCCATATGTGGGCGTAAAGTGCTCTGCGGGCACACAACATGGCTCAGCAGTGAGAGCGTGCCATGTACATTTAAGGTCTAAATTGGTGATTTGCACAGGGGTGGATGATTTTACAGCGGTTTTGAAATAAACGCAAAACCAAAAGTACCCAGATGTGACCCCATTTTGAAAACTAACCCCCTTAAGGAATGTAACAAGGGGTATAGTGAGCCTTAACACCCGACAGGTGTTTGACATATTTCCGTAAGTCTAAGTTTCCACAGTTTTTTCTTCTGGCAGTTTTTGGAATACTGCCACTGCAGTTTTTGAGCCAAAGTCAGAAGTGGATCCATAAGGGAGGAGAAGTGTAAGTCCTTCCTTTATATGTCATTTTCCTTTTGAATACATTTCTGGCTTTGGCTCAAAACTGCAGTGGCAGATCTGCAAAAAACTGACAGAAAAAAAACAAGTGGAAACTTTGCCTTAAAGTTGGATGCACTTTACATCCACATATGGAGTATTTCCATACTCAGAAGAAATGGGGGTTACAAATTTTTGGAGGCTTTTTCTCCAATTACCCCTTGTGAAAATAAAAAATTTGGAGTAACACCAGCATTTTAGTGAAAAAAATCAAATTTTTAATTTTCCCCTTCCAACTTTAGTGGAAATTTGTCAAGCACATGTGGGGTGTTAAGGCTCACTATACCCCTTGTTAGCTTGTGTTTTTTTGTTGTTGTTCTGGCACCATAGGGAAAATTTGCTTTCCAAAAGCCAAATGTGACTCCTCTTCTGAGCATTGTTGTTCGCCCGCAGTGCACTTGATGTCCACACATGGGGTATTTCCATACTCAGAAGAGATGGGGTTACCAATATTGGGGAGCATTTTCTCCTATAACCCCTTGTAAAAATGTAAAATTTGGGGGGAAAACAGCATTTTTGTGAAAAAAAATGCATTTACACATTCGACTTTAACAAAAAGTCGTCAAACACCTGTGGAGTGTTAAGGCTCAGCAGACCCCTTGTTATGTTCCTTGAGGGGTATAGTTTCCAAAATAGTATACCATGTTTGGGTTGTTTTGCTGTTCTGGCACCATAGGGGCTTTCTTATTGTGACATGCCCCCCAAAAGCCATTTCAGAAAAACTCACTCTCCAAAATCCCATTGTCTCTCCTTCCCTTCTGAGCCTTGTAGTGCACCCACAGAGCACTTGAAATCCACATATGAGGTATTTCCTTACTCAAGAGAAATTGGGTTACACATTTTTGTTTTTTTCCCCTCCTTTTACCCCTTGTAAAATTTCAAAAACTGGGTCTACAAGAACATGCGAGTAAAAAAAAAGAAGATTTTGAATTTTCTCCTTCACTTTGCTGCTATTCCTGTTTCACAATGTTTTTATTGAATTTTATAAACATAAGAAATGTAACATATAACATATTATGACATCAAATGTGTCAGAGTTTACATATGGACATACATAATAACCTTGACTGGTGGAGCATAATCATTCATCCAAACAGTGTTACGCATATTCACAAAGGATGTATAAGATCCAAAGGGACCTTAATAGAAATTTGAGAGCAAGATAATAACAATAGGAAGGAAAACAATAAAACAATAAAATAGTGAGTCTCCATAACTTCTACAAAATCAATCAAAATTGCTGCATCAGGCAGTTGGTGACACACTTTCTTAATGTAATTTTGAATACTTTGGGGTGCAGTTTCTATAATGGGGTCATTTATGGGGTATTTCTAACATGAAGACCCCTCAAATCCACCTCAAAACTGAACTGGTCCCTGAAAAATTCCGATTTTGAAAATGTTGTGAAAAATTGGAAAATTGCTGCTGAACTTTGAAGCTCTCTGATGTCTTCCAAAAGTAAAAACATGTTAACTTTATGATGCAGACATAAAGTAGACATATTGTATATGTGAATCAAAATATAATTTATTTGAAATATCAATTTTTCTTTCAGACAGAGAGTTTCAAAGTTAGGAAAACTGCTAAATTTTCATGAAATTTTGGAATTTTTCACCAAGAAAGGATGCAAGTAACAATTCAAATTTACCACTATGTGAAAGTAGAATATGTCATGAAAAAACAATCTCGGAAACAGAATAATCAGTAAAAGCATCCTAGAGTTATTAATGCATAAAGTGGCAGTGGTCAGAAATGCAAAAAAAGGCTCAGTCCTAAAGGTGAAAAAGGGTTGAGTCCTTAATGGGTTAACGACCGAGGTCATTTTAGCCTTAAAGGGGTATTCCAGGAAAAAACTTTTTTATATATATCAACTGGCTCCAGAAAGTTAAACAGATTTGTAAATTACTTCTATTAAAAAACTCTTAATCCTTTCAGTACTTATGAGCTTCTGAAGTTAAGGTTGTTCTTTTCTGTCTAAATCCTCTCTGATGACACGTGTCTCGGGAAACGCCCAGTTTAGAAGAGGTTTGCTATGGGGATTTGCTTCTAAACTGGG
The DNA here is from genome assembly GCF_029499605.1 of Hyla sarda. Taxonomy (NCBI): domain Eukaryota; kingdom Metazoa; phylum Chordata; class Amphibia; order Anura; family Hylidae; genus Hyla; species Hyla sarda. Next base: position 253,664,407 of record NC_079193.1, read on the forward strand.
CATTTCCCTAGACACGTGTCATCAGAGAGCACTTAGACAGAAAAGAACAACCTTAACTTCAGAAGCTCATAAGTACTGAAAGGATTAAGATTTTTTAATAGAAGTAATTTACAAATCTGTTTAACTTTCTGGAGCCAGTTGATATATAAAAAAAAAGTTTTTTCCTGGATAACCCCTTTAAGGACCAGAGCATTTTTGCATCATCTGCATCATCAATTCAACTGCACCCCTCAAAGTATTCAAAATGATATTCGGAATGTTTGTTAACCCTTTAGGTGTTTCACAGGAAACAAAGTGAAGGAGAAAATTCAAAATCTCAATTTTTTACACTAACATGTTCTTGTAGACCCAGTTTTTGAATTTTTACAAGGGGTAAAAGGAGAAAATGCCCCCCAAAATGTGTAGTCCAATTTCTCTCGAGTAGGAAAATACCTCATATGCGGATGTTAAGTGCTCTGTGGGTGCACAAGAGAGCTCAGAAGGGAAGGAGCAACAATGGGATTTTAGAGAGTAAATTTTGCTGAAATGGTTTTTGGGGGGCATGTCGCATTTAGGAAGTCCCTATGGTTCCATAACAGCATAAAAAAAACGCATGGCATACTATTTTGGAAACTTCACCCCTCAAGGAACATAACAAGGGGTACAGTGAGCCTTAACATCCCACAGGTGTTTGACGACTTTTCGGTAAAGTCAGATGTGTAAATGAATATTTTTTCTTTCATTAAAATGACGTTTTTTCACCAAATTTACAAATTTTACAAGAGGTAATAGGAGAAAATGCCCCCCAAAATGTGTAACCCCATCTCTTCTGAGTATGGAAACACCCCATGTTAGGACGTAAAATGCTCTGCGGGCGCACTACAATGCTCAGAAGAGAAGGAGTCACATTTGGCTTTTGGAAATCAAATTTTGCGGAAATGTTTTTTGGGGTGCATGTCGCATTTAGGAAGCCCCTATCGTGCCAGAACAGCAAAAAAAAAAAAAACACATGGCACACTCGTTTGAAAACTAAACTCCTCAAGGCACATAACAAGGGGAACAGTGAGACTTAACACCCCACAGATGTTTGACAACTTTTCATTAAAATCGGATGTGTGAATGAAAGAAAAAATTTTTCAAACTAAAATGCAGTTTTTTCCCCAAATTTTCAATTTTTACAAGAGGTAATAGGAGAAAATGCCCCCAAAATTTGTAACCCCATTTCTTTGAGTATGGAAATACCCCATATGTGGACGTCAAGTGCTCAGAAGAGAAGGAGCACCATTGGGCTTTTGGAGAGAGAATTTGTTTGGAATGGAAGTCCTGGCCATGTGCGTTTACAAAGCCCCCATGGTGCCAGTGGACCCTCCCACATGTACCCCATTTTGGAAACTACACCCCTCACGGAATGTAATAAGGGGTGCAGTGAGCATTTACACCCCACTGGTGTTCGACAGACTTTTGCATTTTTTGCATTTTTTGCAAATTTTTCATTTTCACGGACCACTGTTCCAAAAATCTGTCAGACACCTGTGGGATGTAAATGCTCACTGTACTCCTTATTACATTAAGTGAGGGGTGTAGTTTCCAAAATGGGGTCACTTGTGGGGTGGTCCACCGTTCTGTTGTGTTTATGTCAGAACAGCTGTAACGATCAGCCACCCCTGTGCAAATCACCTCAAATGTACATGGTGCTCTCACTTCTGAGCCTTGTTGTGCGCTCGCAGAGCATTTTACTTCCACATATGGGGCATTTCTGTACTCAGGAGAAATTTTGAGGGTCTTTTTTTCCTTTTACCTCTTATGACAATGAAAAGTATGGAGCGACACCAGCATGTTAGTGTAAATATTTTTTTTTATTACAATAACATGCTAGGTTTCCCCCAACTTTACCTTTTCATAAGGGGTAAAAGGAGAAAAAGACCCCCAAAATTTGTTGCGCAATTTCTCCCGAGTACGGAAATACCCCATATGTGGCCCTAAACTGTTGCCCTGAAATACAACAGGGCTCCGAAGTGAGAGAGCACCATTTGAGGCCTAAATTAGGGATTGCATAGGGTGGGCATAGGGGTATTCTACCTCAGTGATTCCCAAACAGGGTGCCTCCAGCTGTTGCAAAACTCCCAGCATGCCTGGACAGTCAGTGGCCATCTGGCAATACTGGGAGTTATTGTTTTGCAACAGCTGGAGGCTCTGTTTGGAAACACTGCCGTACCAGATGTTTTTAATTTTTGTTGGGGGGGGGGGGGAGAGGTAACTGTGCAGGGGTATGTGTATATGCAGTGTTTTACTCTTTATTATGGGTTAGTGTAGTGTAGTGTTTTTAGGGTACATTCACACGGTCGGTTTCACAGCAAGTTTCGCGCTGGGAGTTTGAGCTGCAGCAGAAAATTTGCTGCATCTCAAACTTGCAGCGAGAACCTGTAAACCCGATCATGTGAATGTACCCTGTACATTCACATGGGGGGGGGGGGGGCAAACCTCCAGCTGTTGCAAAACTACAACTTGTAGATATGCAACAGCTGGAGGCACACTACTAAAACTTTCAGCAAGCCCTTCGGATGTCTGGGCATGCTGGGGGTTGTAGTTTCGCAACAATTGGAGTAGAACAGATTGGAGTCCACTGTGGTCTCCAAACTGTGGCCATCCAGATGTTGCAAAACTTAAACTCCAAACATGCCCAGACAGCCCAGGCATGCTGGGAGTTGTAGTTTGGCAACATCTGCAGGGCCAGATGTTACAGAACTACAACTCCCAGCATGCCTGGACTGTCTGGGCATGCTGAGAGTTCTAGATTTGCAACATCTGTAAGAGCGCAGATTGGAGACCACTGCACAGTGGTCTCCAAACTGTGGTCCTCCAGATGTTGCAAAACTACAACTCCCAGCATGTCCAGACAGCCAAAGGCTGTCTGGGCATGCTGGGAGTAGTAGTTTTGAAACTCCTAGAAGCAGCAGCGAAGATCGGTGTCGATCTTCACTGCTGCCTCTGATGCCGACGCCTCCACGTGTGCCTGCCGCCATTCCCCGTTCCCCACTGCCGCGTCGGTTCCTGGTAACAGCGGGACTTCTGCCAGTTAACTCGTGCGATGCCGCGCATCGCCGGGTTAACTGAATGCCGTTTATAAACGGCGGAATGCGCGAATAAATTCGCAACTAACAAAAATTTTGGGAAAATTCACCGAATCGGCCGAATCAAATTTTTTCTAAAATTCTCTCATCTCTATTAGCTAGCCAAGTTGGGTTGTTATTTTTTTACTATATGCAGGGGTTTGAAACCATAGTGAAGAAAAGAAAATTCCTCTCATATAAGGTGTTTTTAAGGCATGATTTTTTTTCACTATAACTTTAACTATAATATCTAGTTTTATTTACTGACCTGCCATTTTTTCTTATTAGTTTATATAGGATGTGAAAAATCAGATGAGCATGCCAGAAGGATGAAAATCAGCTGATGCGATTTTTTTCTTAGCTCCTGCTCATATTGCTGAGATATATTGGGCTCAAGTCAAGGAACCTGCTGAAAAAATATTAGCTTTGCCAGTAAGAGACAGTCAAAAAGTCATGTAAATTAATACTTTCACAGGTCAGTTTTGCAGCAATTATTACTCCAGAGATTTCCTTCATAACTGCCTAATCTCCAACACCTCCCGACACTTCCGATTTATAAAGGCAGAAGACAACTGACAGAGCAAGCAGTTTTAACAACACATGTACAATATTATGTGAAAATTAAATTTTGTTCAAAAGTTTTAAAAGTTATGAACAAGTCTAGAGTTGAGATTTTACATTTGTACCTCTGCTGGTGTCAAAGGTGTCAATGTTCACACTATGTATTATCAAATGCAGTAAAATGACCTTTTTACTGCTTATATAATTACTTTTTTTTACTGTTGAATTCAATATAACTGAAAGGTAAAAGGCTATCACTGCACAAACACAATAATTTTATGACAGCAATTCTTACAGACAATTCTTACAGAAGTAAAATAAATTGATATTATTTTATTTTCATCCAATTAGGGCAACATTTTTAAAATTGTTTTTTTTTTCCAGCAATTAAAAAATGTCAGTTTTTTATGCAAAAAAAAGGGTAAATATATCAGCTATAAACATTATGTGAACATGGTCTACCCCCAAAGATTTTAGAGTATTTTCAACAATCCACAGTCATCGTAGACAAAAGAGTATGTTGGGGTGACCTAAAATGTAATTAGTTTTTTCTTATTTACGGTATTCCTTAAATTAATCAATTGTGTTAAATGGATCCATCGTTTCTACATGGATAAATCTATATGGTAGTCCAGTACATGTAGGCTAAAAAATTGTTTAAAAAGTACCTGTCACCAAATAAATTGTTCTAAACTAGCTCAGGCTTTGTTCCCTAATAACTTCTAACATCCCTCCAGCTCTGAAAAAAATTTCAGAGCTTTAAAAAGCTGTGTATCACATAGTGCAATTTCCCAGCGCATAGTGCAATTTCCCAGCAGGAGAAAGTGGGAGTTTCCCTGCAGGCATGGCATGGCACTGAAGCCTGCTGGGGGACCACTTCTGCCCTCAGATGGTTGCAGCATTGTGATGATTTAGAAGACCTCAGGCTCTGTGATTGTTTCAGTCGGTGTTGCTATTAGTGAGGCTCTCCTGCAGCTTTTAGTCTTGGCAGCATTCTGTGAGAATCTGTGGAACTTTCACTTTCTGTGCTGCTCTCAATCAAGCTCAGTGCAGAGAAACACTTCCTTAGTTTGGACTCCTGCCAGGACGGGAGGAGACCAAACTCACTGTATTAATTGTGGCAGGGAACAGAACAGAGCCTAGTGGCCATTATTATATTACATTTTAAACATATTTATGTTGATAATTTTAAAAGCAAGTGAATGGTAAAGTGTCTGCTAATTACATAAGGGACACTGTATTAAAAGTTTTATTTGGTGGCAGGTAATCTTTAACTTTGGTTTCTAAAAACTAAATTTTCAGCTGAAGACAGGGAGTTTTTTGAGCTCTTGAGATTCAATTACCGTCTCGGTAAAACTTGGTAAACCCTATTATATAATTCAAAAAATGCTGAGCTGTTTTCCATTCATTGTTTTCTTGACTACCCATTTAACTTTTTCTTTGTGCAGCCATACCTTTTGCACCACACATTTAGCCATTTCTGATTCAGAATTAAAGGCTCTTCAGGACTGTACAAAGGGGAATATAAACAAGGGATTTATATGCCATTTGACTGGCACATAATGCCCTTGTTTTGCCCATAGAGAACTAAATCAAATAGCTGTCAAGATTCATTATCCCTTTCATAAATTCCAGATTTACGTTGAGAGATTAACATTTCAGCACTTTATCAATGATGCCTTTAGGGGCCTTCTACTTTGACAACTTTTATATTCTGAGATCCTTGAAGAACATTGAAGTGTGTAAGTTTGCTTTCAGCCATCTAATAGAAATTCATCTGTACATTAAACTGGAAAGTGTGCATTTGACAAAACAGAAAGTTAGCTTTGGATTGGAGGCAAAATCTCTCCTTAAATATGGTCAGAATAAATCCATGAATTACCGCCCGGTGTCTAGAACTCTAGTATCCATAAGTTTTAATTTTACATATTTCTTGCTTATTGAGTCAGCCATCACAACATCATGTGCAAACAGAAAAATGTCAGCAGCGTACTGCTAGTGCTAAACTATATGTATATAAAACATTTTATACTGCCATACTGATACAGAGAAAAGAGGTCATTAGTGTACCATTTGGCCTAACAGTGTTTACCATCCAGCAGTTGTGCTTGGATGTGCAGACCAATTATTTTTTTTAAATCACAATATCATGGGGAAGAGAGTTTCATAGTCTACTTGGTCTTACTTTAAAGATTCCCCACCTTTGATGATGGGGAAACCTTCTTTCCTCTAGATGCAGAGAATGCCTCCTTGTCATGGTTATCGGTCTAGGTATAAACGATCACTAGAAAGATCTATGTACTGTCCATTCATACATTTGTATATCACAAGTACAGCTTTATTTTGCAAACTAAATAACACAATAACCTCACCACCCTCTTCTGCACCTACTCAAGTTCAACCGTGCCCTTCTTATATCTAGGTGGACACAATGGAGGATATATTCAAAAACTACTGAAATTTCTGTTCCAGCAATATTAACCTCTTAAGGACCCAGGGCGTACCTGTACGCCCTGAGTCCGCTCCCGATCTTTAATATCATAGCGAGTCGGGCCCGTGGCTAATAGCACGCGGCATTGATTGCACTGCCGCGCGCTATTAACCCTTTAGACGCGGCGTTCAACTTTGAATGCCGCGTCTAAAATGAAAGTGAAACCATGCCGCTTAGCACAGGGAGCTGTTCGGGATAGCCGCGGTGAAATTGCGGCATCCCGAACAGCTTACAGGACAGCTGGAGGGTCCCTACCTGCCTCCTCGCTGTCCGATTGCCGAATGACTGCTCAGTGCCTGAGATCCAGGCATGAGCAGTCAAGCGGCAGAATCATTGATCACTGGTTTCTTATGAGAAACCAGTGATCAATGTGAAAGATCAGTGTGTGCAGTGTTATAGGTCCCTATGGGAGCTATAACACTGCAAAAAAAAGTTAAAAAAAGTGAACAAAGTTCATTTTCCCATAAAAAAAACCAATGTAAATAAAAATAAACATATGTGGTATCGCCGCATGCGGAAATGATGATACCGCTAAAAACGTCAGATCACGGCACAAAAAATGAGCCCTCAACGCGGAAAAATAAAAAAGTTATAGGGTCAGAAGATGACAATTTTAAACGTATAAATTTTCCTGCATGTAGTTTTGATTTTTTCCAGAAGTACGATAAAATCAAACCTACATAAGTAGGGTATCATTTTAACCATATGGACCTACAGAATAAAAAGAAGGTGTCATTTTTACCGAAAAATGTACTGTGCAGAAACTTACAAAATGGCGTTTTTTTTTTTTTTTCAATTTTGTCTCACATTGATTTTTTTTTCCATTTCGCCGTAGATTTATGGGTAAAATGACTGACATCATTACAAAGTAGAATTGGTGGAGCAAAAAATAAGCCATCATATGGATTTTTAGGTGAAAGATTGAAAGAGTTATGATTTTTTAAAGGTAAGGAGGAAAAAACAAAAATGCAAAAAACGGAAAAACCCGGGTCCTTAAGAGGTTAATCACACCTTTTTTTTCTCCTCACATATTCAAAGCTCTCTTGTGCTGCTTTGAAAAAATGAAAAAGAAGGATTGTGCTTGGGGGAGAATGTGTGTAAGTGGGTAAGTAACTGGCTCAGTGATAGGAAACAGAGGGTGGTTATTAATGGTACTTATTCTGATTGGGTGACTGTTACTAGTGGGGTACCACAGGGGTCCGTCTTGGGTCCTGTTCTATTTAATATATTTATTAATGACCTTGTAGAGGGGTTGAATAGTAAAGTAGCAATCTTTGCAGATGATACTAAACTCTGTAAAGCAGGAAACACAATAGAGGACAGTGCACTGTTACAAATGGATCTGGATAAGTCGGAGGTTTGGGCTGAGAAGTGGCAGATGAGGCTCAACACTGATAAATGTAATGTAATGCACATGGGGAAGAAAAATCCGGGCTGGGATTATGTATTAAATGAGAGATCACTTGGGACGACTGACGGGAATAGGACTTAGGGGGTCTTAGTTAACAGTAAATTTAGCTGTAGTGACCAGTGTCGGGCACTGCTGCCAAGGCAAATAAAATCATGGGGTGCATCAATGGGGGCATAGATGCCCACGACAAGGAGATAATTCTGCCACTGTCAGACCACACATGGAATACTGTGTACAGTACTGGGCAGAGGGTTCAAAGACGGGGAACCAGGGAAATACGGGGAATGGGAGGACTACAGTACCCAGAAAGATTATCAGAATTAAAGTTATTTAGTTTAGAAAAAAGAAGGCTTAGGGGAGACCTAATAACTATTTATAACTATAACAGGGGGCAGTATAGAGATCTTTCCCATGATCTATTTATACCCAGGACTGTATCTATAACAAGAGGCATCCTCTACTTCTGGAGGAAAGAAGATTTCTACACCAGCATAGATGGGGGTTCTTTACTGTAAGAGCAGTGAGACTGTGGAACTCTCTCCCAGATGAGGTGGTCATGGAGAACTCTGAGTTAAAAAGGGATCTGGATGCATTTTTGGAGAATAATAACTTTGCTGGTTATGTATACTTGATTTATAGGGACAGAACGTTGATCCAGGGATTTATTCTGATATTTGGAGTCAGAATTTTTACCTCTAGTATGAGTTTTTTTTCCCTTCCCCTGGATCAACTGAGTAGTGACTCATTAGGATTATAGGTTGAACTTGATGGCCTATGGTCTTTTTTCAACCTTGTGAACTATGTAACTATGTAACTATGAGAGTTCATTTTCATGCCACTATTTTCACACCAAAATTCTGGCAGAAGCATTTCACATAATATTCCATGATAACTAGTGCTCATAAAAGCAAAAAAAATGTATAAATAAAACATATCCAGGGGTTAAGTTTGTGAGTGCAGGTGCAGTGACCATGAAAAGAAAGACACTTTTTTTTAATTAAAATTTTCCAATAATAATAATCTTTTTTCAATAACTGACTAATTACACCTTTTTCTCCTTAAAAAAAAAAAAACTAAGAGAGAAAGAAAAAAAACCACCACAACCATTTCTGTGATTTCTACACTAGCAAATGTTACGCCGAGCGCTCCGGGTCCCCGCTCCTCCCCGGAGCGCTCGCTACACTCCCCTCACTGCAGCGCTCCGGTCGGTTCCACGGACCCGGGGCGCTGCGATACCGCCTCCGGCCGGGGTGCGATTCGCGATGCGGGTAGCGCCCGCTCGCGATGCGCACCCCGGCTCCCGTACCTGACTCGCTCTCCGTCAGTTCTGTCCCGGCGCGCGCGGCCCCGCTCCCTAGGGCGCGCGCGCGCCGGGTCTTTGCGATTTAAAGGGCCACTGCGCCGCTGATTGGCGCAGTGGTTCCAATTAGTGTTTACACCTGTGCACTTCCTATATCACCTCACTTCCCCTTCACTCCCTCGCCGGATCTTGTTGCCATCGTGCCAGTGAAAGCGTTTCCTTGTGTGTTCCTAGCCTGTGTTCCAGACCTCCTGCCGTTGCCCCTGACTACGATCCTTGCTGCCTGCCCCGACCTTCTGCTACGTCCGACCTTGCTTCTGTCTACTCCCTTGTACCGCGCCTATCTTCAGCAGCCAGAGAGGTTGAGCCGTTGCTAGGGGATACGACCTGGTCACTACCGCCGCAGCAAGACCATCCCGCTTTGCGGCGGGCTCTGGTGAAAACCAGTAGTGACTTAGAACCGATCCTCTAGCACGGTCCACGCCAATCCCTCTCTGGCACAGAGGATCCACTACCTGCCAGCCGGCATCGTGACAGCAAAGAGCTAGTGTGAAATTTTTGATGTAAAATGGACCTTTGATCATTCTCATGTAAAATGATTTTTTTGACGTGAAGAGTTTTGAATATGACCCCCAATATTCCATGTTTGGCCTGATGGTGATTTTTAGAAAACTATGTCCTACACATGAGCCCCTATCTCTCTATTGACATATCCCATGACTTTGTTAGCCTTTGCAGTTGCTGCCTGGCATTGGTCATGAAAGTTGAGCTTACTATCCACCAGTACCCCCAAATCCTTTTTTTAGTAGTAGTATTACCAAATGTCTTATTAATTAGCATATAATTGTACATTTTGTTTTTACAGCCCAGGTGCATAACCTTACATTTATCCAGATTAAACTTAATTTGTATTATTATGTTATCTTCCTCTGTGGTGATCACATTACCCAGTTTAGTGACATCTGCAAATTCTACTCTGTAATCCCTCCAATACTCCACTTATGACTGTAGCTGTAACACTCATGTTTCAGAAGACAGGAACCCCGGTGATCCCCTGGATCCGCTGGACCTGTGTGGCAGATGACTCGGACCGTACCAGGGAGCGGAGTCTAAGGTGCCGCTGGTTTTCACCAGATCCTGCCACGGCGGGATGGACATGCTGCGGCAGGCGGCGCCCAGTTCGCTACCCCTGGCACGGCTCGACCACATAGACGGCTGAGGAGATGCGTGGCACAGGAGGGATAAGACAGCTCATAGTCAGGATAGCAGAAGGTCAGGGCAGGCAGCACAGTTGCGTAATCAGGTACGTAGCAAATGGTCAGTAAGCAGTCGGCAAGGAGCAAGGTCAGGTCACGGAGCAAAGGATCAGATACACAGCAAGGCAATACAAGGAATGCTTACTCTGAGGCTCAAGGCAACAAAGATCCAGCAGGGAAGTATGTAGGTTGGAGGAATTTATCAATGAGCCAAAGGTACATTACACTAATGAGTACACTGGCCCTTTAAATCTTAAAGCCCTGGGGCATGCGCGCCCTAGGGGACGGGGACACGTGCGCTGGAGCAGTGAGGCTGAGGCTGGGGCAGGAGAAGCACCAGGTGAGTGACGGACTGGGACTCGCAAGCGGGCGCATCCAGCGATTGCATACAATGGAGCATGCCTGCAGACGGTCACAAGTGCCACAATCGCATCCTGACACCCGATAAATGTGTATGTGGATACGTACAACATGACTAACTTCAAACAAAAAACCACATAGTCTCGAGGTGATAACAGGTGCTCAACCTCAAGTGCAATTGTGCACATACATTGGAGAAGAGGACCCGCACCTTTGGACCAGAATGTGGTTTCACTCCTGTGGTAGATATATACAATGATATTAGCTAATCCTCAAAACTGATGTAAAATTGAGACATTAGCCAGTATATCCTTATATGAAGGACATACCTGAGCCCGCACACCACGCCAAGGTTTCTCTGGCCAGATACATAAAACCAGGAACCAAATTACAGCAGCCTTAGGTCCAACTTGCAGACTGCTCCTCAGTCACCTTCAGTGTGAATTAAGCACACATACAATGGGAGGGGGTAGACAGGTTACAAGCCCCACCCTTGCTGGTACATACATAGCAGGCCTCAATTTTACATCAGTTTTGAGGATTAGCTAATATCATTGTATATATCTACCACAGGAGTGAAACCACATTCTGGTCCAAAGGTGCGGGTCCTCTACTCCAATGTATGTGCACAATTGCACTTGGGGTTGAGCACCTGTTATCACCTCGAGACTATGTGTTTTTTTTTTTTTTGAAGTTAGTCATGTTGTACGTATCCACATACACGTTTATCAGGTGTCAGGATACGATTGTGGCACTTCTGCAGGCATCCTCCATTGTATGCAATTTTACCAGATAAGATAAAAGGCCTATCGTTTTTGGGATCACTTTTTGTAGCTTGAATTTTCCATAAAATAACCCCTGTCATCATAGAATCTTTAAATTTAAGGGATAAAGGTCCATACAGTTACAAGAATAGACAATTTATGTAGGTCTTATTTAATTTTACTACTTTAAAAAAAAAAAAAAACTACAAGTACCAAGACAGTGTTTTTATACTCTTCTGCCCTGTACCATTTTTATCTCTATGGATTAAAATAAATATTACGTTTCATTATCTCTCCGGAGTGCTGGAACCTTTCTTGTATGGACCTGGTCTGTATACTGAACTTGGGAGCTTTCATAATCATTGCAAGATGGCTGCATGCCCCTCCAGTGCACCTGGAGTAGAAGCCATGGACTCGTTTGTATTCTAGACACGGTGAGTAGTGATGAGCAGCAGGGGCAATATTCAAATTTGCATTATTTCACGAATATATTGTCGATTATTTGTCCTATGTTCTCAAAATTCCCATCCTTAAGGACTCAGGGCATACCTGTACGTCCTGTGTCCCGCTAACGGGGTTTAAACCGTTCTCACAAGCAGAGAACGTGTTAAAGCCCTTGGGTCCCAGTTGCTATGAGCAGCTAGGACCCACTGCTAATGCTGGGCGTCCCAGTTGCTACGAGCAACCAGGACCCACAGCTAATGCCGGGCACCATTGATCGGGCCGATGCCTGGCATTAACCATTTAGACGCCGCGATCAAAATTGATTGCACCATCTAAACTGATAGTTAAACTATCCCGGCAGCTCAGCAGAGCTGATCGGGACTATCGTGACAGAATCGCGAAGTCCCGATCAGCTTACTGGACGACAGGAGGGTCCTCACCTTCCTCCTCATCGTCTGATCGGCGATCTGCTGCTCCATGCCTGAATAGCATTGAACAGTGTATGCAATTAGAAGATTGTCACGCCCGCTCCCATAGACTTGCATTGAGGGGGTGGGGCGTGACATCATGAGGGGGCCAGGGCTATGAAATCACATGCTCCCGGCGCCGTCTCCAGCGTTTGGAACAGTTTGATCCAAATGCTGAGCAGCAGAGTATCCCTTTAACTATGGGTTACTACACTTCAGCCAGCGGACACTACAACACCCATCATTCATCACACATGCTAACTTCAATTTTACTTCTGGCATCAAGAATCTGACACCTAGCCAACCAAGAATCCATAATAACTGCCTAGCCCTCATTATCCCGCTTACCACAGGTCCGTTATGTGGGTTCCTTAATACAGCCATGTAAATGAGCCCAAAATTTATTGTGGTGGGTCATGCCACGGGTGAACAGTCTTATAATGTAAAGTAAATGGAGGGGAAATAATCTACCTACTGGCAATATTTACTTCATGGGGGGGAGGGTTGGTAATATGTGGTCCTGATATGGAGGTATTATTATTATGATATTTTTTATATACTGTGTGTGCCCTCAGTGAGCAGTGATGCATGCACTATATGCATCATCCCATTCTTGCATTCACAGGCCAGGTTTTGGGGCAAAAATGACTTTGGCTTGCCCCGATGCTGGCAATCCATGCTACACTTCTGCCTCTGATAGTCTATGCAATGGAACCTAGCTGTTAAAAATGCATTTAGTTGTTTTATTTCTTCTTTATATATTTAGATCTACTAATAGTTGTTTCTTGCGTACAAAGTTAACTTGGCTTCTGCTATGTTAGCTAAGCTTTATTTTAATTGTTTCCTGTTCATTAACAGAGACAATCAGAGCTGTGTTTTTATTTGGAAGCGCCTTAGGGTTTTTCACACTATGTTTACTGTAGCATATTTCCTGCCCATTTTTTTTTATTTTTTTTTTTTACAGTGGTTCTTTTTTGCAAAGGTAAAACAGCCATATGTTTGCTGAAAGCCAACAGTGAAATATACTACTAATAATGACTTTTATGATTGTGGTGCTTGGTGAGTTATTGGGTCATTGGCATTTAAAAAAAAATATTCTAGGTATTATTTTTTATTTTTTTATGGTTAAAAATGTCATGTTTAAAAAAAATAGCATTTTTCACAAGCCAAAATAATGTAGCAAAAGACTGCATGTGAAAGAGGTACTCAAAGTGAATAAGGATTTCCATTGCATATGTTTTACATTATTGGGAACAACTTTATTTACATTACATATCTACATTACAAAAACTGGGGAAAAAACAACAAACACCAACACAGTGTAAGTAAAAAAATTTCCTTTTGTGATGCAGTTTTTTGTCCAAAAATGTTGCCTCTTGAAAAAAAAAAAGCCACAGTTAAAAAAAAAATAGTAATTTGTTGGTGAATTAATGCCCACTGTGTCCATGAAAAAAGTGGGGAATTCATCATTTATGTTTTACTCTATGTGCAGGTTTAGAGAACAAATGTCGCTATGATTTTGACATGGGTGGGATAAATTCATCAAATGTCACACAGCACTTGATAAATTTGTCGCACAGCCAAATCATGCTGCCAGTCGGGGTGGTGGAAGTTAATCTGACTGTGCGTGTGAAAGAGTTCATGTGGGACAAATTTGTGATTTTTTTCATAAAATCGCACCTGACAAATCACTAACCACTGCAAAAACTCTTTTAGGGTAAGTTCACACATACAAGATCCTGCGCATATTTGATGCGCAGGATTTGTAACTGCAGATTAGAAGCTGTGCTCAGTCATTTAGGTTACATTGAAATCTGCAGCAGAAAATCCTGTGCCTCCTATCTTGCACATCAAATCTGCATACGTGTGAACATACCCTTAACCTCTTCAGGACATAGGGCGTATGGATACGCCCTGCATCCCGAGTCCTTGAGGACCGAGGGCGTATCCATACGCCCGTGGGAATTCCGGCCCCCACCGCTAGCCGGTTGGGGACCGGAGCCGGATGCCTGCTGAAATCATTCAGCAGGCATCCCGGCATATCGCCCAGGGGGGTCATTATGCCCCCCCATATCGTCGATCGCCGCAGATTGCTGGACAATTCAGTCCAGCGATTTGCGGCGATTCCGGGTCAATCGGGTCTCCAGTGACCCGGTGACCCGGAATTACTGGCTGTTCGGGGCCGTCTCTGACGGCCCCGAACAGCCAGAGCCTGCAGGGGTGAGGTGGCACTGGTGCCACCTCACGATCGCCCTGATTCGTTGGCCGGATTACCGGCCGACCAATCAGGGCGCCTGCTGCGGGTGTCACTCCCGCACCCGCTCCGCCCCTCTTCCGGAGGGCGTGAGCGACTGCGGGACGTGCACCCCGGGTGCTGGGGACCCTGATCCCCGGTGTCAATGCTGGGATCGGGGCCCCAGGAGCAGCGGCGGCGGCGGTGACGACGAGGGAATGACTCTCCGGCGTGGATCGTTGGAGGTGAGTGACAGCCTCCTGCTGTTGCTTAGCAACAGCTCCCAGCATGCAAAAAGGGAATGCTGGGAGCTGTAGTTATGCAACAGCAGGAGGCAGACCACCATAACTCCCAGCATTCCCTTATGGGCATGCTGGGACTTATGGTTTTGCAACAGCTGGAGGCACATTTTTTCTATGGAAAAGTGTACCTTCAGCTGTTGTATAACTACAACTCCCAGCTTGCACAAACAGCTAAAGTGCATGCTGGGAGTTGTAGTGGTGCATCTGCTGGTTGCATAACTACAACTCCCAGCATGCCCGTTGGCTGTCGGTGACTGCTGAGAGTTGTAGTTTTGCAACAGCTGAAGGCACACTGGTTGTGAAACTCAGAGTTTTTTTTTACCTAACTCAGTGTTTCACGACCGGTGTGCCTCCAGCTGTTGCAAACTACAACTCTCAGCAGTCACCGTACACCATGCACCGTACATGCTGGGAGTTGTAGTTTTGCAACAGCTGGAGGCACACTGGTTGTGAAACACTGAGTTAGGTCACAAACTCAGTGATACATAACCAGTGTGCCTACAGTTGTTGCAAAACTACAACTCTCAGCAGTCACCGACAGCCAACGGGCATGCTAGGAGTTGTAGTTATGCAACAGCTGGATGTCCCCCCCCCCCCAATGTGAACGTACAGGGTACACTCACATGGGCGGAGGATTACAGTAAGTATCTGGCTGCAAGTTTGAGCTGCCGCAAACCTTCTGCTGCAGCTCAAACTGCCAGCGAGAAACTACTGTGAACCCCCGCCCGTGCGACTGTACCCTAAAAACACTACACTACGCTAACACAAAAAATAAAATAAAAAGTAAAAAACACTACATATACACATACCCCTACACAGCCCCCCTCCCCAATAAAAATGAAAAACGTCTAGTACGCCACGGTTTCCAAAACGGAGCCTCCAGCTGTTGCAAAACAACTCCCAGTATTGTCGGACAGCCGTTGACTGTCCAGGCATGCTGGGAGTTTTGCAACAGCTGGAGGCACCCTGTTTGGGAATCACTGGCGTAGAATACCCCTATGTCCACCCCTATGCAAGTCCCTAATTTAGGCCTCAAATGCGCATGGCGCTCTCACTTTTGAGCCCTGTCGTATTTCAAGGCAACAGTTTAGGGCCACATATGGGGTATCGCCATACTCGGGAGAAATTGTGTTACAAATTTTGGGGGGTATTTTCTGCTTTTACCCTTTTTAAAAATTTAAAATTTTTGGGAAAACAAGCATTTTAGGTAAAAAAAATATATATTTTTTTTACATATGCAAAAGTCGTGAAACACCTGTGGGGTATAAAGGTTCACTTAACCCCTTGTTACGTTCCCCGAGGGGTCTAATTTCCAAAATGATATGCCATGTGGGGTTTTTTTTTGCTGTCCTGGCACCATAGGGGCTTCCTAAATGCGGCATGCCCCCAGAGAAAAATTTGCTTTCAAAAAGCCAAATGTGACTCCTTCTCTTCCGAGACCTGTAGTGCGCCAGCAGAGCACTTTTCACCCCCATATGGGGTGTTTTCTGAACCGGGAGAAATTGGGCTTCAAATTGTTATGGGTATTTTCTGCTATTATTCTTTTTAAAAATTAAAAATTTTTGGGAAAACAAGCATTTTAGGTAAAAATTTTTTTTTTTTTTTACATTTGCAAAAGTCGTGAAACACCTGTGGGGTATTAAGGTTCACTTTATCCCATGTTACATTCCCCGAGGGGTCTAGTTTCCAAAATGGCATGCCATGTGGTTTTTTTTTTTTTGCTGTTCTGGCACCATAAGGGCTTCCTAAAGGTGACATGCCCTCCAAAAACAATTTCAGAAAAACGTACTCTCCAAAATCCCCTTGTCGCTCCTTCCCTTCTGAGCCCTCTACTGCGCCCGCCGAACACTTTACATAGACATATGAGGTATGTCCTTACTCGAGAGAAATTGGGCTACAAATACAAGTAAAAATTTTGTCCTTTTACCCCTTGTAAAAATTCAAAAATTGGGTCTACAAGAACATGTAAGTGTAAAAAATGAAGATTGTGAATTTTCTCCTTCACTTTGCTGCTATTCGTGTGAAACACCTAAAGGGTTAAAATGCTGACTGAATGTCATTTTGAATACTTTGGGGGGGTGTAGTTTTTATAATGGGGTCATTTATGGGGTATTTCTAATATGAAGACCCTTCAAACCTGAACTGGTCCCTGAAAAATACTGAGTTTGAAAATTTTGTGAAAAATCGGAAAATTGCTGCTGACCGTTGAAGCCCTCTGGTGTCTTCCAAAAGTAAAAACTCATCAATTTTATGATGCAAACATAAAGTAGACATATTTTTTATGTGAACCAAAAAAAATGTATTCGTAATATCCATTTTCCTTACAAGCAGAGAGCTTCAAAGTTAGAAAAATGCAAAATTTTCACATTTTTCATCAAATTTACGGATTTTTCACCAAGAAAGGATGCAAGTATCGACAAAAATTTACCACTATGTTAAAGTAGAATATGTCACGAAAAAACAATCTCGGAATCAGAATGATAACTAAAAGCATCCCAGAGTTATTAATGTTTAAAGTGACAGTGGTCAGATGTGCAAAAAACGCTCCAGTCCTTAAGGCCAAAATGGGCTCCGTCCTGAAGGGGTTAAGGCTGGAATTCCACTTGTTTTTTTGTTTTTGTTTTTTTTGGGGGGGGGGGGGGGGGGGAACGCCAAGAAAAACGCAAATTCTTCTGCATGTGGCCAGATGTTAGCTGTAAATCAATGAGAAATTGCTAAATTATTTTTCCACTTTTTCAGTTTGGCGTTTTTTTTTTATCCTTTTGGTGTTTTTTCACAATTTTGTGGTGTTTTTCAGCTCCTTGGCAGTTTTGCAAAATAGCAGCATGTTGAGCCTATGGCGTTTTTTCCCCTGAAATCGTAGTGTTTTTCTCCCATAGAAGTCTATGGGAGTAAAAAAAAAAACGCCAAGGAAAATGCCATGTGGGTTTTTAACTTTGGCACATTTTCATGTGGTTTTTTATTCTCTTTTATACTTTAGCGATCCAAAAAAGTGATGGAGATATCTTTTTTAATAAAATTTTGTAGGGTACCATTAAAAAATAAAAAATAAAAAAAAGATTCAGTAGTGATGGAAAAATTGTATTTGGCGAAATATATCTTTTTTATAACAAAATTTTTATTAATTTTTAAACATGGATGAATTTATGTGGGCGGGCAGGGCACAAAATATATAGCCGACAATAAGAAAAGTGTAGTGTGT
The DNA here is from genome assembly GCF_029499605.1 of Hyla sarda. Lineage (NCBI taxonomy): Eukaryota > Metazoa > Chordata > Amphibia > Anura > Hylidae > Hyla > Hyla sarda. Next base: position 253,682,287 of record NC_079193.1, read on the forward strand.
GTGTGTTTTTACTTTTTTTTCTTTATTTTTTAGGTGGTACTACTACTCCCAGCATGGAACACACGCTGTTCCATGATGGGAGTAGTAGTACCTGTACTAATTTACATTAGTATCTGTACTAATTGTTCAGTTGCGATCCTTCTGTATAATGTATAGATGCCCTTCTATGGTCCCCTGCACTGCTGTGTATATACACCTATTCATATGTCCATATTTACTGCAGAGAGCTGTGATTGGCCAGATGGTTCCAGCCAATCACAACTCTCTGCGGGAAATATGAATAGGTGTATATATACACATCAGTGCAGCGGACCATAGAAGAGCGGCCGGCCACATCTATACATTATACAGGAGGATCACAGCGGGTGCCAGAGTGTGCTCCATGATGGGAGTAGTAGTACCTGCAGTTAAGGACAGATCACAGCGGGTATCACTCCTGACACCCGATGTGATCATCCATAATATAGCAGAGATGCAGAGCTGCTTTCTCTTGCGCTCCACATCTCTGCACTCTACTCCGGCCGGCCAGTGATATGATTAGATCATCACTCATTCATATTTCCCGCTGAGAGCTGTGATTGGCTGCAACCATCCGACCAATCACCACTCTGGGTGGAAAATATGAATGAGTGATGGGAATTTCTATTCACATCACTGGCCGGAGTACAAAGCCGAGATGCGAGGGCTGTATAGAGCCGCTCCGCATCTCTGCTATATTATGGATGATTGCATCGGGTGTCAGGACTGACAACTGGGGCGATATGTCTATTAGTACAGGTACTACTACTCCCAGCATGGAACAGTCTGTTCCATGCTGGGAGTATTAGTACTACCTAAAAATCTTTACAAAAAATAGAGAAAAAAAAATTAATTATAAAAAATAAAAATTTCCTTAAATAAATGTTTTCCCATCCCTACTGCATCCTTTTTTTTTTGTAGGCTTCCACTACTAAGCCTGAAAATTCAATTTAAAATAACACCTCGTTAACCATTATATTAAAAGAAAAAAATTGCTGGCCATCGACATAGTCTACGGAATACTACGTAGTCCACAGATCTGAAACGAGAAGAAAAATCTGACTGAGAACTTAATGCTCTTAAGAAATGCTCTTAATAAAAAGTTGCAGAAAAGCCGCACGGAAATTGGCTGCAACAAATTGTAAGCCAAATATAGACTTTAAAGGGTACCTCTCATCAAAAAAACTTATGATATATTATAGATTAATGTATGCAGAATAACTTTACAATTGCATGTTATTAAAAAATATGCTTCTTTCTATTTAATTTTCCACTTTGAAGAAATGACCACTAGGGGTCTCCCTACCAGTCCTGGCAGCAAGCATTTCAGACTCATGCTGGAGTCCTAAACACTACTAGCTGCCAGTCTGCTTTGTTCACAAAGGAGAACATTCAGAGCTGCCAGCCTGCTTTGTTCACAGCCTGTTTGGCTGTGAACAAAGCAGGCTGGCAGCTCTGAGTGTTTAGGACTCCAGCATGAGTCAGAAATGCTCGCTGACAGGACTGATCGGGAAAAAAACAATAGAAAGAAGCATATTTTTCATTAACATGCTATTGGAAAGTTATTCAACATTCATTAATCAAAAATATATCAAAAGTTTATTTGATGAGAGATACCCTTTAAATAAATAAATAAATAAATAAATAGATAACAGAGTAAACAGATGCCCAAAATCCAGTGATAACTTCCAAGGAGTAGTAGTACCTATACTAATAAACATATTGCCTTGGGTGTCAATTCTGACACCCGAAGTGATGGTCGTAATATAGCAGAGATGTGGAGCGGCTATATACAGCACTCGCATCTCTGCACTATACTCCGGGCCGGCCAGTGATGTGAATAGAACATCACTCATTCATATTTTCCTCCCAGAGTGGGGATTGGCCGGATGGTTGCAGCCAATCACCGCTCTCAGAGGGAAATATGAATGAGTGATGTTCTATTCACATCACTGGCCGGAGTATAGTGCAGAGATGCGACTGCTATATAGAGACGCTCCACATCTCTGCAATAGATAGGACGATCTTAGCGGGTGTCAAGAGTGACACTTGCTGTGATCTCTCCTTAACTGCAGGTGCTACTACTCCCAACATGGGGCACACTGTGCTCCATGTTGGGAGCTGAAGTACCTGCAGTTAAGGAAAGATCACAGTGGATGTCACTCCTGACACCTGCTGTGGTCCTCCTGTATAATGTATAGATGTGGCCAGACGCTCTTCTATGGTCCCCTGCACTGATGTATATATACACCTATTCATATTTCCCACAGAGAGTTGTGATTGGCTGGAACCATCTGGCCAATCACAGCTCTCTGCAGGAAATATGAATAGGTGTACATATACGTCAGTGCAGCGACCATAGAAGAGCGGCCGGCTGCATATATACATTCTACAGAAGGATGGCAACAGAACTAGGGCGATCTGTCAATTACAGTGGGGATCAAAAGTTTGGGCACCCCAGGTAAAAATTTGTATTAATGTGCATAAAGAAGCCAAGGAAAGATGGAAAAATCTCCAAAAGGCATCAAATTACAGATTAGACATGGCATCTGCTAAAGTTTGGGCACCCTGCAGAGTTAATATCTTGTACTGCCCCCTTTGGCAAGTATCACAGCTTGTAAACACTTTTTGTAGCCAGCCAAGAGTCTTTCAATTCTTGTTTGAGGTATCTTTGTACATTCTTCCTTACAAAAGTCTTCCAGTTCTTTGAGACTTCTGGGCTGCCTGTCACACACTGCTCTTTTAAGGTCTATCCATAGATTTTCAATTATGTTGAGGTCAGGAGTTTGTGAAGGCCATGACAAAACCTTCAGTTTACGCCTCTTGATGTAATCTCCAGTGGATTTCGAGATGTGTTTAGGATCATTATCCATTTGTAGAAGCCATACTCTCTTTAACTTCAGCTTTTTCACAGATGGCATCAAATTAGCATCCAAAAGTTGTTGAAATGTTATTGAATCCATTTTCCCTTCTACTCATGAAATGTTCCATGTGCCACTGGCTGCAATACAACCCCAAAGCATGATTGATTATCAACCCCATGCTTAACAGTTGGACAGAGGTTCTTTTCATTAAATTCAGTTCCCCTTCTTCTCCAAATGTACCTTTGCTCATTCCGGCCAAAAAGTTCAATTTTAACCTCATCGATCCACAGAACTTGTTTCCAAAATGCATTAGGCTTGTCAATATGTTCATTTGCAAAGTTCCAACACTGATTTTTGTGGTAAGGACGTAGAAGAGGTTTTCTTCTGATAACTCTTCCATGAAGACCATATTTGTACAAGTATCTCTTTATAGTGGAATAGTGTACCACAACTCCAGTATCTGCCAGACCTTTCTGGAGGGATTGTGCAGTCAAATGTGAGTTTTGAATTGTTTTTCTCACAATCCTGCGAGCTGTTCTGTCTGATATTGTTCTTGGTCTTCCAGATCTTGCTTTAACTTCCACTGTTCTTGATGACTGCCATTTCTTAATTACATTCCGAACAGAGGATATTGACATCTGAAAATATTTTGCTATCTTCTTATAGCCTTCTCCAGCTTTGTGAGCGTCAACTTATTTTCAGTTTCAGATTTCTAGACAACTGCTCAGAAAAACCCATGGTGCCGATTGTTGGGGCAAGGTCAGATGAGTCTGGGCATTTAAAACCTTTGAGATTGACATCACCTGGTCTAACAAGATTATGATTGAGAACAATCCATGACACTGGCAGGTCTCAGCTTTGCAAAGGGGGCAGTGCATCCTTTAAATTCTGCAGGGTGCCCAAACTTTTGATCCCCACTGTAGTGTGTTCCATGCTGGGAGTATTAGTGCCACCTAAAAAAGAAAAAAAGTGAAAAACACACACACACTAAATTTTTTTATTGACGGCTATATTTTTAGGTCCCTGTCCGCACACAAATTGATCCCTGTTTAAAAATGTATAAAAATGTTATAAAAAAGATGAATTTCGTTAATTACAATTTTTTCCATCACTAATGTATCTTTTTTTATAATTTTTTTTTTTTATGATACCCTACGAAATTTTATTTAAAAAAATGTATCTCCATCACTTTTTTGGATGGCTAAAATCCAAAAAAGAATAAAAATCGCCTGTAAAAACACCAAAGTTAAAACCCACATTGTGTTTCTCTTGACGTTTTTTTTACTCCCATAGGGGGAGATTCATCAAAACCTGTCCAGAGGAAAAGTTGCTAAGTTGCCCATTGCAGCCAATCAGATCGCTTCTTTCATTTTGCAGAGGCCCTTTCAAAAATTAAAGAAGCGATCTGATTGGTTGCTATGGGCAACTCAGCAACTTTTCCTCTGGACAGGTTTTGATAGATCTCCCCCATAGACTTCCATGGGAGAAAAACGCCACAATTTCAGGGGAAAAAAAATGCCATAGGCTCAACATGCTGCGATTTTGCAAAACCACCAAGGAGGTTACAGCTAACATCTGGCCACAGTGTTTTTTGGCTGAAAAAAACGCCATGCGGCAGAATTTTTTTTTTTTTTTGGGGGGGGGGGGGGGGAAAGCCAAGTGGAATTCCAGCCTTGGCTGTCCAGTGAGTTTTGAAGTTGCTTTGGTTTTTCTTGTGTGCTACATATTTATGATTTTGTGGGGGGGGGGGGGGTTGATACATTTTGCACAGGTAAGCAAAAAAACTAAAAATCACTTCAGAATACCATTTTATATGATTCCTCCTCAACTCTGCGACTTTTCTAAGCAAAACTATGCAGTTGTGCAGTAAACATGCGACTTTTTAAGGCTAAGTTTCTACTTGTTTTTTTGTCCTGCATTTTTTGGGTTAAAAAGAACACCTGAAAAAACGCCAGTGCAATATCCTGCATCTGGCGTTCTTTCTGGCTTTTTTTCTGCTTTTTTTCATTTGTGCGGAAATAGCATTTTTTGGCACATTTGGCATTTTTTTTTTTTTTTGGTACCCAAAATTAGCTGGGTACAAAAAAAAAAAAAAAAAAAAGGATTCAGTAGTGATGGAAAAAAATTTATTAAACAAAATATAATTTTTTTTATAACTAAATTTGAATTAATGTTTAATAAAGTGTGTGTGTTTCACTTTTTTTTCTCAATTTTTTTAATTTTTATGTAGTACTACTACTCCCAGCATGGAACAGACTGTTCCATGATGGGAGTAGCAGTATCTGTACTAATAGACATATCGCCCCGTGTGCCAGTCTGACACCCGATGCGATCGTCCATAATATAGCAGAGATGCGGAGCGGCTCTATACAGTGCTCGCATCTCTGCTCTGTACTCCGGCCAGTGATGTGAATAGAACATCACTCATTCATATTTTCCACCCAAAGTGGTGATTGGCCGGATGGTTGCAGCCAATCATCGCTTTCTGAGGGAAATATGAATGAGTGAGTGGCCGGCTGAAGTACAGTGCAGAGATGCGAGCGCAGGAGAAAGCCGCTCTGCATCTCTGCTATAGATCGGACGATCGCATCGGGTGTCTGTTGTGACATCCGCTGTGATGTGTCCTTAACTGCAAGTACTATTACTCCCAACATGGAGCACACTCTGCTCCATGCTGGGAGCTGTAGTACCTGAATTAATAGACAGATCACAGTGGTTGTAACTTCTGACACTCGCTGCGATCTGTCTATTAATGCAGGTACTACATCTCCCAGCATTGAGCAGAGTGTGCTCAATGTTGGGAGCTGTAGTACCTGCAATTAAAGGGGTACTCCGGTGCTTACACATCTTATCCCCTATCCAAAGGATCGCGGGTGATAGCTATCATGCCCCCTCCCATAGGCTTGCATTCAGGGGCGGAGCGTGACGTCACACGGGGGCAGAGGCGTGACGTCACACGCCGCTGGCCCTGTAGTCACCCGTAATCAGACCCGGAGCAAACATGCTCCAGGGACTGATTACAAACGGGGTGCCGCGTGCATGATCACGGCCGTCCCCAGCTGCGGGACTCCTGCGATCAGGCATCTTATCCCCTATCCTTTGGATAGGGGATAAGATGTATAAGCACCGGAGTACCCCTTTAAGGAAAGATCACAGCAGATGTCACTCCTGACACCCGCTGTGATCCTCCTGTATAACGTATAGATGCGGGCGGCCACTCTTCTATGGTCCCCTGCACTGCCGTATATATACACATTCTTATTTCCCACAGAGAGAAGTGATTGACTGGAACCATCTGGCCAATCACAGCTCTCTGCGGGAAATATGAATAGGTGTATATATATACGGCAGTGCAGGGGACCATAGAAGAGCAGCTGGCCGCATCTATAAATTCTACAGGAGGATCGCAACGGACAATCTGTCAATTAGTACAGGTACTACTACTCCCATCATGGAACAGTGTGTTCCATGCTGAGAGTATTATTACTACCTGAAAAAAGAAAAAGAAAAAAGAAAAAAAAAAGTGAAAAACACACACACACACACACACAATGCATTCTTATTATTGCCAGCTACATTTTTAGGTCCCTGCCTGCCCACATAAATTGATCCCTGTTTAAAAATGTATAATTTTTTTTTTTAATGGTACCCTACGAAATTTTATTAAAAAATGGTATCTCCATCACTTTTTTGGATATCTAAAGTCCAAAAAAGAATAAAAACCGCCTGAAAAAATGCCAAAGTTAAAACCCACATATCGTTTTTCTTGCCGTTTTTTCACTTCCATAGACTTCTATGGGAGAAAAATGCCACGATTTTGACTAAAAAAAAAACACCAGTGGCTCAACATGCTGCGATTTTGGAAAACCACCAAGGAGCTGAAAAACACCAAAAAAGAGTGAAAAAACGCCAAAAGGATAAAAAAAACACCAAAGTGAAAAACGCCAAGTGGAAAAAGAATTTTGCGATTTCTCATTGATTTACAGCTAACATCTGGCAGCAGCGTTTTTTTGCCCAAAAAACCCAATGCAGCAGAATTGGCGTTTTTCTTGCCGTTTTTCCCAAAAAAAATGTAAACACAAGTAGAAACTTAGCCTCAGGGTGCATTCCCACGTGGCGTATTTTGCTGCGTATTTGCTGCGTATTTGGTGCTGCATATTTTCCTACCCATTGACTTCAACAGAGAAAATAAAATACGCAGCAGCAAATACGCAGCAAATACGCCGTGTGGGAATGTACCCTAAATGTGCTCTCCACAGGCAGTTTTCTAAGCCAGATCTGGGCTGGTGTAGATTTGCAGTGTTTGGGGTTTGCGACTTTTTGTGCAACATTCGTTTGCAGGTTTTTGCGTACTGTAATAAGTCACATAAAAAGTGCTAAGACACGTGTCCGACATTTTATGCGCCTGGTGTAGGCAAAAAAGCTTCAGATACCATGATAAATCTCCCCCATAGTCTATCTACATTTCATAAGGCTTGCACGTTTAGCAGATCAGGAACCCCAGCTAGAAAGGGTTAACATAAAGCCCCTGTTGCACACAGGTGCACATCAAAAGCACCTGCACATCCGCAATTAACCTCTTAATCACCAGTCCTCCCTCTGTGGCAGAGAACAGTATAATCATTGCTCTGCATGTCTCTGAAGGAGAAGTGATTATTAAAGGGCTGACGTGCCGGTGGCATGGACGTGTTTAATCAATTCTCTTCACAGACAAAAAATAGGCCTAGAAGAGCAAATATCAGCCTTTCTTTGCCGGTGCAATGAGCAATATGCATCATCATTTCACCTACCTTTTTTATGTACAATCACAAATCCCCAGCATTATCTCTTCAATAACTATGGGACAATGACTCAGCTTTTCATATTTTACAGGCTTAACTGCAGTCGAATGCTGTAATATTAAAATGATTGTACAGAGTAAATGCTGGGAGAAATGTTTTTTTCCCAATATATTTCAGTGACCACAAACACTTTTTCTTTTCTTTTTTTTTTTTTGTAATTTTTAGGGTATGACCCAGAGATAAGCGAGCCGATTTGAGATGGCCGTGACTCACCAAACTTTTGGCTCGCACAAATCGGGAAATGTGCAAGAATTAGAGTGATGAGGAACATGTGACAATTTTATACAAGGAAAAAGGCAACACAATACTTTTAGTTTTTCTTATTGCTTCTTTTAGTAGTTTCTTGGTAGAGATGAGCGAATTTACAGTAAATTCGATTCGTCACAAACTTCTCGGCTCGGCAGTTGATGTCTTATCCTGCATAAATTAGTTCAGCTTTCAGGTGCTCCGGTGGGCTGGAAAAGGTGGATACAGTCCTAGGAAAGAGTCTCCTAGGACTGTATCCACCTTTTCCAGCCAACGGGAGCACCTGAAAGCTGAACTAATTTATGCAGGAGAAGCCATCAACTGCCGAGCCGAGAAGTTCATGTCGAATCGAATTTACTGTAAATTCGCTCATCTCTATTTCTTGGTATAAAAAAGATTTACAATAGAAAGATCATATTATATTCACCCAGGTGCACCAAACTTATCGGAGGTGCTAGACAATAGGACAGGCTTTAGGATTCCTTCATCCCTTTGCGGGCTCCTCTCGGCTCATCCTCCTTCCTCTCTCTCACGAAGGGGAACAGGTGAAGCTTGCGCCAACACTTGGATGACGTTTCGGAGGCTCCACCTGCTTTTTCAAGTATCCGTACCGTGCACCCTCCACCACATTAAATAAGCAATGAAATCTCGCGAGATTTCAGCTCTAAAAATGAGAAAGCTTAGTTTAAAATCTTACAAATGTATTTATGTAAAACTAGAAACAGTAAAAACGATGTTAACTCACAGGTATATACTAAAGTTGCAAGATTAATTCAACCCATTTGGGCTCAATGAATCAAGCTTTTCAATCTAAAAGGGGATACCTAAAAGTCAGTTTGTCAGAGCCAGACGTATATGCAGCAGCGAGGAAGAATATGAGAGGAACAAAGAGAAGCTAGTTCAGAAATTCACAGAAAGGGGTTATCAAGAGAGAGAGGTGAGAAAAGTAGGGGAAGATGTACAGAGAATTTCTAGGGATGATATACGCAGAAAGAAAAAGAAAAATCACAAAAATAAAAATAAAAACAATGATGATCTGGTGTATATTGGTACCTATGATAAACATGCCCAGCTAATTAAAAATACCATAAAGAAGTACTGGGGACTATTGAAAGCAGATGCTAAGTTCGGTAAGGTGTTTGGCAATCCTCCCCGTTTTGCCTACAGAAAAGGGAAATCTTTAGCTAATTGTTTGATTCGAGCCGACATAAAGAAAAAGAAAAAATCTTTGCCTGTCTTTCATGTGGAAATTGTTCCAGCATTATTAAAAGGGATCATGTACTACACCCTCTATATGGGATGAAAATTCCCATTAGAGGATGGTTCTCTTGCGACACCAAACAGGTAATTTATCTGCTTAAGTGTCCTTGTGGGAGAATATATGTCGGCCAAACTACAAGAAGTGTAAAATTCCGGATTGCGGAGCTTCGTTGTGCAATGCACTTAGTAAAAAGATACAGGAAAGTAATAAATATGGAGAAACGGGAGTTGCCAGACATTTTGCCGAACAAAGACATGGAGTCAGTGAACTGAGGTGGATGGTGATTGAAGAAATAGAAGGAACATCAGAAACTGAGATTTAAAAAAAAAAAGACTGTTAAAACGTGAATTTTTTTGAATTGAAAAGCTTGATTCATTGAGCCCGAATGGGTGAATCTTGCAACTTTAGTGTATACCTGTGAGTTAACATCGTTTTTACTGTTTCTAGTTTTACATAAATAAGTTTGTAAGATTTTAAACTGAGCTTTCTCATTTTTAGAGTTGAAATCTCGCGAGATTTGATTGCTTATTTAATGTGGTGGATGGTGCACAGTAGGGATACTTGAAAAAGGAGGAGGAGCCTCCGTAACGTCGTCCAAGTGTCGGCGCAAGCTTCACCTGTTCCCCTTCGTGAGAGAGAGGAAGGAGGATGAGCCAAGAGGAGCCCACAAAGGGATGAAGGAATCCTGAAGCCTGTCCTAGTGTCTAGCGCGTCCGATAAGTTTGGTGCACCTGGGTGAATATAATATGATCTTTCTATTGTAAATCTTTTTGATACCAAGAAACTACTAAAAGAAGCATTAAGAAAAACTATAAGTATTGTGTTGCGTTTTTTCTTGTATGAAACTGTTGATTTCAGTGAGTTGGGAGTCCTCACTTTAAAACGCACCAGATCTAAACCCAGTGTGAATAGGTGGTAGTATACTTTTTTTCATTTACGCTATGTGACAATTTTGGTGCCCAGAGGAAGCAGGAAGCACATAGGCAGTAGAATGAAGTCAGGCTGACCAGCAATTATCACAGGATAAGCCCAGGTGTAAAATGATTTGCAGGTTTAGGTGTAAGTCAGCTTCCAGGCCAATAGGAGACAGCAAAGGGTATAGGGACTTTTACACAGTTTTATGCCGGGTTCACACAAATGTGAAAAACACACACACTACATTTTTATTATTGTCGGCTACATTTTTAGTGCCCTGCCCGCACACATAAATTGATCCCTGCTTAAAAATTAATAAAAATTGATCTTTTTTATTATTATTTTTTTTAATGGTTCCCGACAAAATTTTATTAAAAAAGGATCGTCCAAAAATTAATAAAAACCACCTGCAAAAACGCCAAATTTAAAACCCATATGGCGTTTATTTTGGCATTCTTTTTACTCCCATAGACTTCTATGGGAGACAAATGCCACGTTTTCAGGGAAAAAAAACACCATAGGCTCTACATGCTGTGATTTAGCAAAACCACCAAGGAGCTGAAAAAGAGTGAAAACACGCCAAAAGGATTTAAAAAAAAAGGCCAAACTGAAAAACACAAAGTGGAAAAAGAATTTTGCATTTTTTTCATTGATTTACATCTAACATCTGGCCGCATCGTATTTTGGCCGAAAAAAACGCCATGCAACAGAATTGGTGTTTTTCTTGGCATTTTTCCAAGAGAAAAAAATGGAATTCCAGTCTAAAGGCATGTAGCATGCCAGTAAGGGAGCCAGAGATTCCCTGCAGAATACCAAACAGCCTTCGAATTTCACTATAACTTCCACACCTGGCTGAGCACAAATCATAAGCTATACAATTCCACAGCAAAGTGAGCTCATTCTTGATCTGTGGGCTCTTCTCACGTACCTCCTGCCCATTCCTACAGAAGCTTCACTGTGCAATACAAATCCCAGCCAGCCTTTTTCAAGCACGTAGAAATATCTGTTCAACTACTGTGTAAAGCTGTGGGCTGATCTCAGGGACGGCCTGTGCTGTCCCTTCCTGCAAAAGCCTCATCATGCACTTCAAATTACAGCCAGCCTTTTTCCAAACACAAACATGCAAATATTTGTACAACTGAGAAAAGCTGTGGGCTGATCTGCATGATGGCAATATGTCTTGCCATGAACACACACAGTTGAACTACCAGTTGAAAGCTAACAGTGCAATAAAAGTGCTTACTTTTAACATACATTAGCCCTCTAAATCGCTTGTACATCTACATTCTTGTTTTAAAAACACATATTATATTTACCTTGTTTAAAGGTAACATTGAATTAAAAGTATCTTCATTTAATGTACATCAGCTCTCTAAAGTGCTTGTACGTCTACATTCCTGGTATTTAACAGTTTGTAAGGTAACACAGTTCAAAGTGTTGAAAATTCAAGTTAACTAGTTGGTGTATGAGAAATCACCCCAGAAAATATGTCTGATAAAGAAATAGTTGAAAGGGATAGAAAAGATAAGAACACTTCTCACTAACAGTAAGAATGTTGGTGGAAGTACCATCACCAGTACAGGTAGCATTAGCAGCAGCCAGGTGCCTAGTGGTAGTAGTAGGGTAGCAGCCACATCAGCTGTCCAAAGTTCTGCCAGGGGTTATGTCATTTCACAGGATAATACTGCCCCTGTGGAGTGGTTGAATTATTTAAGGTCTTCTCAAGAGGCGGAAGAGGAGTCTGAGGATATGACAGTGGGCCAGCTGTCAGTGGATTCCTCATTGTCTACAGTTACATGATGCAGTGGAAATGTCCACCCAAGACGGTCTGTTTCCTGATGTCTGTCTTTGCTTTACCCCCTATTGTTATGTCACGGTCAGTCTTTGGAGTGTGTTGCTGAGGTGGTGGAGGAAAAAGCAGGGGCCGAGCATAGCACTAGTTGGACTGGTGGTGGTAGGAGTGGTGGGACTACTGTAAAGCATTATAGTGGACATGCTGAGGGGGAATTAGTGAGCCACAATAGACATCAGAAGTTCTTACTGAGAGGAGTGGTGGGGATGACGAAGAAGAGTTTGAGAATGAGGATGTCAGCAGGCCTGTTCTGAGCAGCTCAAGAGCAGTTGATGCTGCTGCATCTGCAGGCTTAAGAAAAAAACCTTCTAAAAAGGGGGCACAGTTTGGTGGTGGTGTATCTAGCACTTCATGGTATACTGCCATGTAGAACTTCTTTATTATCTTACCAGATGCAGGAAACCAGGCACAGTGCCGTATCTGCAGAGAGAAAGTAAACTAGAATACCCAGGTAAGTCTGGGACCAAATTATATCCTATTCACAATTGCTCCAAGGTACAAAGACCGAAGCACTAAGGTCCCATTAGGGACTGACTACCTAAAACTTAACTTTTATTGTTATTGGTAAAATTAATACCTGGTGGTTAGTGCTGTTAAAATTGATGTCCCTATACCTGATACGTTGTTTTATCGTTGATAGTCAGCAGCACTATTATTATTACATATGGAGAGGTGTCAGCAGACTTATTCTCCTCTCCATATTTGGGCCAATGTATGCCACTGTCCTACTAACAATTTTTATTGCTGGTGGGACCTACAGGTTGTTCCTCCTATTATTGAGTACTGCTGCCAATCATAGATATAGTTATTGTTCAAGGTGTGTGGGATGCGTTTAAAACAAAGAAAGTTGCCTCCCTCTGCATGTTTCAATGTCACCACACCGTCATCAGGAGGATATATGAGGCAAACCACCTCCCACGTGTCAGGGCAGAGTATTTATAAAGCGTTGCCTATTGCGTCATTTGGCAGCATCAATATGTTGTTATGGTAACACCCCTGGTTTCCGTTACTCACCCTATCCCATCTTTGGGATTAGAAATAGGTCTTAATTTTACCAACAATTACAATAAAAGTAAAGTTTTAGGTAGTCAGTCCCTAATGGGACCTTAGTGCTCTGGTCTTTGTATCAGAGAGAAAGTAAAGCACAGCCAGGATCTGACGTTAGGAATTAGGCCTCTATGTAAGCACATGGGGAGGTATCACAAGGCCTGGCTACAAGTATCCATAGTCCACCAATGCCTGCTGTCTGGTAGCTACAGCTAATTCTCCACTGCCTGCTGTCTACTGGCTACAGCTACCACTATTCTCTGCTATGCAAAATCATGTGGTGGAGAGGGTGGACCACTCCATGCAGTTATCTGTGTGCAGCACAGTGCAAAAATGGAAAAATCTAAATGTTTTAACCTTCTATCTGCTAGCTACTACAACTCTTACCAGTCAACTTCCTCCTGCTGTACTTTGCCTTTTACCTGTCTCTCTAGTCTAGCATCACCCTTGCTGCTGCTACCTTCATCTAGGCCTTCATAAATTTGAAAAACTTAAATTTATTAACCTCCTGCTATCTGCTGGCAACTACTTCTTACAAGTCCCATTCCTCCTCCTGCTGTTGGCTGCCTCCTGCTACCTTCAGCTAGGTCTTGTTAAAGTTAAAAACCGAAATGTATAAACCCCATGCTGTCTGCTGACCACTAAGGCACTTACAAGTCTGCTTCTGCCTGCTGTGCTCTGTCTACTGCCAGTCTCTCTAACCTGGCATCACCCTTGCAGCTGCTAGTGATGTTACTTCCAGCCAGGCCTTGAAAAATTTAAAGGAAAACTGGAAGACATTTTCTTTTAAATCAACTGGTGCCAGAAAGTCAAACAGATTTGTAAATTACTTCTATTAAAACAATCTTAATCCTTACAGTACTTATCAGCTGCTGTATACTATAGAGGAAGTTTTCTGTTTGAATTTCCTTTCTGCCTGACCAAAAGTGCTCTCTGCTGACAACTCTGTCCATTTTAGGAACTGTCCAGGGTAGGAGAAAATCCCAATAGCAAACCTCTCTTGCTCTGTACAGTTCCTGACGTCATGAACAGAGGTGTCAGCAGAGAGCACTGTGGTCAGACAGAAAGGAAATTAAAAAAGAAAAGAACTTCCTGTGGATTATACAGCAGCTGATAAGTACTGGAAGAAATAAGATTTTTTTCATAGAAGTAATTTACAAATCTGTTTAACTTTCTGGCACCAGTTGATTTATAAGAAAATGTTTTCCAGTGGAGTACCCCTTTAAGAAAGCTACATTTTTAAACCTGGATAGTATAACTCTTACCAGTCCGCTTCCTTCTGTGTACTCTACCTACTACATGCCTCTCTAGTCTACCCTGATCTTTGCTGCTGCTTTATATAGCTAATACTTGAAAAGAAATTTCAATTTTAAACCTCCCACTGTACGCCACCTCCTGCTGTATGCTGGATACTACAGGACAGCCACCTTCTGCTGTATGTGGGTAACTATTATAACGCCACCTTCTGCTGTACACAGGATACTACAAGACCCGTCAGCTCATCTCTAGTTTGCACAGTGCTTGCATTTCTGAAAATCTTATCCACATTGCTGCTACTGTATAATGCTGTGTGCAATAAATGAGCCCACATACAGCCTTGTATTTAAAAATAATTTAATCTTATGGGGGTTAGAAGATGACAATTTTGAACATACACAGATCACAGGGCAAAAATGAACCCCATATAATAAGAAAGTAAGAATAAAGCAATTTTAAACATAATTGTTTTTAGAGTTTGACTTGTAAACATGGGTATTGTGTTAATCATATTGACTGAAATTGTGAAGAGAACATTTCTGTTTTAATGTGCACTGCGTAAAAAAATTAGGGTTTTTTCCATCTCCCCCACAAATAATATTTTTTTGTTCCATCGTACATTTTACGATAAAATTAAAAGGTGTCATTACAAAATACAATGGGAAAGTTTTTTACTGCCTTCAGGGTACTACTCCATGGGTCTGATGCATATCATCACTACTAACCTCCACTGACTGTATGGTATATAGTGGTGCATAGTACAGCACTGTCTCCTTGAGGGGGTAAACAGTATACAGCCATCTATAGATGTGGGCTATATACTGTGGGCAGACATCCACTTACTCTCCTAGCTCCTGCTTCAGCCTAGTCTCGAGTAGCCCCGCCTCTAGTGATGACGTCACTAGAGACGGAGCTACAGCCAGGAGCCAGTGTGGTAAGTGAGCCCAGAGATGGAGCTACAGTCAGGAACCAGTGTGGTAAGTGAGCCTCTCTTCAAGTAATGTGTGCAGTTAAAGGGGTTATCCACCATAAAGTGATTTTAGTACGTACCTGGCAGGCAGTAATGGAGGATCTGCGCTTGTCTTGGGTCTAAATGACTATGTTGTGAGATTACCATAACACTGTGGCTAGCTGGTGGGGAACTTGTATTTCCTGTTTGACTTTTCTTTTTTTGACTACAAATCCCACAATTCCATTTTCCTCCCTCCCACACATCAGCCACCCCACCCATTGAAACAAAAGACCTGTGGTTTTCAATCAGGGGGCCTAGAGCTGTTGCTTAGTTGCACTTGATCTCTCTCCCACCAAGCGATTGCTCCACCCATTGAAGCAGACAGGCTCCCTGTCATCAGATGACTAGTGAGTCAGGTCTTGGCTGCATTGCAAGCTGGGAAAAATCTCAGACAACAGTCATTTTGTGTGCTGTTAAAAATAAATAGTGGGGCAAAATCACAGAAGAAAACCGTCACACACAGGTACAGACACTATATTATGAACTACACTAACTTTACAACCCCTGTAGAATAGTCAAATAAAAAAAAATCCTGGAATACCCCTTTAACTCTTTCCTTGCACTCAGCCCAGAATAGGCCTACAGTAAAGTAGCAATCTATACAGATCACTGGTTTACTCTATATTCGTGCTATGATGGAGATATGTCTCCTGCCAAGCCTGAGCTGTGCCCGCAGCTGTGTAGCTGCTGGCACAGCTTAGTCCAACTAGAAGCAGGGAGAAATCAGCCCTGCGCTATGTATGGTCAGTGGAGGAAATGCTATGCATCACTACTTCCCTCCCATGCTGAAGCTATGTTAATTTTGCCTTAAAAAATGCCAAAGACTAAGTATGCTGTGATTTTGAAAAACTGACACTGAGCCCAAACCAGCCAAGATGAGGGTAAAAAGGCCAAATCCAAAAACATAAGGTGGATTTGCCAATTTTATATTTCCCTACTGACTCCCTGGCCACAGCATTTTTTGCAGCATGAAAATGTGTTTTTTTTTTTTTGGGAAAGTTTTTGCTCAACAAAACCCTGTGGAAACTAATAGCCTAAGAGTGTTTTTACATGTGGAGTTTTTACAGAAAAAACATAATTAACTCAACTTTTTTTTTTGTTGTCAACAAACCCTGTGGCCATATGTTAGCTGAAAGTCAACAAGAAAATATGAAATGCTATAAAACATTTTTACTTCAATACTTTTAGTTTGTGCAGTTTTTTCCTCTCTTGGGAAAAAAACATTAAGCTGGGGAGGTCTGTGAAGGTCAATGTATTGTAATTATCATTCTATTACTATTTACGGTAAATGCTTCTGATGTGTTTTGAGTAATAAACAGAATGTAACTTTCATTTTCATCATTGCATATTCTAACATATTTATAAAAATGTCTATTATTTTTAAATATCCAGGAAAAAAAGTGGTTGGCAATTCTGTATCTGTAGTGCTGTTAAAACAATTGTACAGAAGCACCATCTGTAACACAACAGGGAAGGCCTCACACAGGCACCTAATCTTTAGTATTGATCTGTGAATAATTCAGGTTTTCTTTAAAACAAGTCTTTTTCTAAAATTGTAAAATCAAATGCCGCTATCGAATCTTTGTAAGCACGCAGATACTTTTATTTTGTTGTTGTTTCCTCTCTATCCTGCTTGCTTTTTATTATTATTACTTTTAATCTTCGTTAGTTACATTTATTATAAAAACAGGTAATGCCAATGGATTGGAACCCCAGAGATGGACAATGGTGAAGACATCTTTAACCTCCTAACTGATCAGATTGCTTGTTGAAAAATTGTTTATCAGCATTGCTTTTCATCTCTTTGTCCATAATGAACATTGGATGTTGTTGATTTTTTTGATACATTGTATAAGAAAACGTTTTCACTACCTAGTCAAGAAGAGAAGAACATACAAAAAGACACACAGTAAAGGAAAACTGTATGTATTAAAAAATATTAATTTTATTATAACAACCATTTTCTTAGTAAATCCCAAAGACAAATATATAAAAAAAAAGATAATCTAAGGGAGACATGGGTATAGGGTGACTGAGGTACAGGGGTTTGGTATATATATATATATATATATATATATATATATACACACATGCAGACAACTGTATGCCCTTATATGCACAAGAATCTAAACTACCTTATAAGGCCCTTTTCACACTGGCCCGTCAAATACAGCCATCAAACTCCCATTTATTTTTTATTTTTTGCATTCATAACAGCCAATAATGTGTCCTGACGGACCCCATTATAGTCAATGGGGTCCGTCGGGCGCCGTTATTTTTGTAGAGAATTGCTGGAGACAAACACGGTGCAAGCACTATTTTTTCTCCAGCAATTCTCCATCCAAAATTCACACTGCCAGAGACAACCGGCAGTGTGAATGTAGCCTAACAAAGTCATGGTATGAAACAATACATCCAGTACATTAAAAAAAAAAAAAAAAAACATGCTACACAGTGCTGATCCATGTAAACATACCTGGCAATGTTAAGTGCTATGTGCAATAAAACGGTACAGGGAAAACCTTACAAATTTCTGTACATAATAGGAACAAAATAACTTACATTGGGTACATGCAGCGTCAATACAGACCTGAACCTCAGACCTCAGTGCCCAACCACAAGCAACCGTAAACTTGCTTTGTTGAAGGTGCTAGTCAAAAAGAGGCAGCACATAGAATCTGCTAAGTTACATAGTATGGTTGAAAAAAGACATGTCTTTTAACCCCTTGCCGCAAAACGCAGTTTATAAACGGCCCTGCAGCATGGTGGGTAATGAAGCCACCTCATAAGCTGAGCTCGCATCATACCAGCACGGTCCCGTCTGCTATCAGCAGCCAGGACCCGTGGCTAATGCCGGACTAACGCCGTTCATGCAGATGTCTGGTATTAACTCTTTAGACGTGGCGATCAAAGTTGATCGCCATGTCTAAAGTGAAAGCTTACCGGCAGCTCAGTCGGCTGATCGGGACCATCACGGTAAAATTGTGATGTCCTAATCAGCTAGGACGCATCAGGAGGATGCCTTTCCTGCCTCCTGTGTGTCCAATCGGTGATTAATTGCTCCAAGCCTAAAATCCAGGCTTGAGCAATCAACCGCCGATAACACTGATCAATGCATTGCAATGCAGTGGCATTGATCAATGTATTGAATCAGTGTACTGCAAGTTATTGTCCCCCATGGGAGCTATAACATTGCAAAAAAATAAAAAAGTGAAAAAATTTGTTGATTCGTTAATAAAGATGATTCGTAGAAACTGAAGCCCCCAAAATTACAAAATGGTGTTTTTTCGCATTTTGTCGCACAATAATTTTTTTTTACCATTTTAATAAGCATTCATATAGATTTTAAGGTGCAAATTGAAAGGGTTATGATTTTTAAAAGGTAAGGAGGAGGAGGAAAAAACGAAAGTGGAAAAACGCTATGGGGGTTATTTATCATTGTGTTCTATTCCTTTTTTTTGTCTATATCTGCAAATTTTGTTAACCTTCGCGCTAATTGTGTTTTTTTTTTTATTAAATTTTTTTGCAGCTCTAAATTCCGTCATTTTGACCTTTTGGTCTTGCTAGACCAATTTTTGAAGTGACGGATGCAGTGGTAACGTATTTATTATTAGCGTGTTTTTAATTTATGCGCAAATTTTTGCAAATGGCGCAAAAAAATGCAAATCTAGACCACCTTCCGACAAGGTCTTAAAAAAATTACTACTTCTGTATGTTTGCCAAAAATATGAAAAACATGAAAATAACATTAAACATTTTACCATTAAGAAAAAACAAAAAATAATTAAAAAAAGATACAGTAGTGATGGAAAAATGTTTATTTGACAAAATTTATCTTTTTAATAACAAAACTTTTGTTAATTTCTAAACAGGGATCAATTTATGTGTGCGAGCAGGGCACTAAAAATGTAGCCGCCAATAATAAAAATGTAGTGTGTGTGTGTGTGTGTGTGTGTGTGTGTGTGTTTCACTTTTTATTCCTTACTTTTTTACATTTTTTAGGTAGTAATACTACTCCCAGCATGGAACACATTGTTACATGATGGGAGTAGTAGTACCTGTACTAATTGACAGATCGCCCAGGGTCTGTTGCGATCATCCTGTATAATGTATAGATGCGGCCGGCCGCTTTTCTATGGTCCCCTGCACTGCCGTATATATACACACCTATTCATATTTCCCACAGAGAGCTGTGATTGGCTGGAACCATCTGGCCAATCACAGCTCTCTGCGAGAAATATGAATGGGTGTACATATATACGTCAGTGCAGGGGACCATAGTAGAGTGCCCGCATCTATACATTATACAGGAGGATCACAGCGGGTGTCAGGAGTGACATCCACTGTGATCTTTCCTTATCTGCAGGTACTACTACTCCCAACATGGAGCACACTCTGCTCCATCCTGGGAGCTGTAGTACCTGCATTAATAGACAGATCGCAACAGGTGTCAGAAGTTACAATCGCTGCGATCTGTCTATTAATGTAGGTAATACAGCTCCCAGCATGAAGCAGAGAGTCCTTTCTATTGCAGAGATGCGGAGCGGCTTTCTCCTGCGCTTCGCATCTCTGCACTATACTCCGGCCTGTGGTATGAATAGAACATCACTCATTCATATTTCCCTCTGAGAGCGGAGATTGGCTGCCACCATCCGGCCAATCCCTACTCTGGGTGGAAAATACGAATAAGTGATGTACGGAGTACAGAGCAGAGATGCAGATGCTGTATAGAGCCGCTCTGCATCTCTGATATATTATGGATGATCGCATCGGGTGTCAGGAGTGAAACCTGGGGATATGTCTATTAGTACAGGTACTACTACTACAGTGTGTTCCATGCTGTGAGTAGTAGTACTACCTAAAAAAAATTGAGAATAAAAAAGTGAAACTCACAAGCACACTTTACTAAAAATGTATTTAAATTTTGTTACATAAAAAAAAAATTTGGTTACATACATTTTTCCCATCCCTACTGCATTTTTTTTATTTATTTATTTTTTGGTACACAAAAATGCAATTTCCACTTAAATGCAAAAAGGCCAGAAAAAAAAAATGCTGAAAATTGCACTGGCATTTTTTCGTGGAATCCTAGCCTTAGAAGCAGGATAGACATGATATGAAAGCGGGGTAGAAAATGATCTGGGTGCAGATCTGCACAAAATTTATTATGGTCACTGCGGAAAAAAAAATGCATCTAGACAAACCACAAAAATGATCTAGCCAATACCATTATTCATAAATAACCCCCATTGTCCTTAAAGGAGTACTCCGGTGGTAAATTTTTTTGACTATATGGCATCTTCTTTGTAAGTTTAGTTTTTTGCAATATACATGTGTTATATCTTTTGGCAGCATGTGTGTGTTTTTCTTACCTGTTTGTTGGGCAGGAAGTTCTGTAGTTCAGAGGGTTTTCTTTTACTGTTGTCCACAGTTCTGAGTCTGTTGTGGACAAGATGTCACAGCTTTTTTTTTCTTCTGTCTGCATGAGAGAAATAAGCCACGCCCCCTAATCTCCCCCCTCCCGAGGTCTGCAAGAGAAGCCATAGTACACAGCTCCTCACCTCCCCTCCCCCTGCTCTATATTCTAAGGACGCAGGTCTGCACAGGAGAAGAAACACAGAGAAGATAAGTGTTATCTGAAGGGGAGGATGAGAAGGTGCACGGGCTGGGGATGTATGGACTGCAGGGGAATAAATCTCATACTGGGAATGATCTCTATATGTGAAGGGGGAGGGGGGACTCATGAATGACACATGCTGGGAGTTGTAGTCCCTGTTGTGTGTGTATACTAGTGTTTACAAACCAGTGTGCCTTTAGCTGTTGCAAAACTACAACTCCCAGAATGCCCTGACAGACTTTGGGCATGCTGGGAGTTGTAGATTTGCAACAGCGGGAGGCACACTGGTTGGGAAACACTGTTCTAGCCTATTCAGCATATACATCATGTTACACCAGTGTTTTCCAACCAGTGTGCCTCCAGCTGTTGCAAAACTACAACTCCTAGCATTCCCAAAGGCTGTCAGGGCAAGCTGGGAGTAGTAGTTTTGCAACACCTGGAGGCAACTTGGTTGGGAAACACTGGTGCATGCCCTACAGGGGTGTGTTGAACTACAACCCCCAGGAGACTACAGAGGCAGCATGCTGGTGTTATACCACAGACTGAAGACTCCTGAATGACACATGCTGGGAGTTGTAGTCCCTTTTTTGTGTGTATGCCAGTGTATCCCAACCCGAGCGGATTATATTAGTGTGCTGTGTATAAGGGGGCTGACCCGGAAAAATAGTGGGATGAGTAAAGGGCGGAACAAAAAAACAAACAAAAAAAGGAGCTGCCCCAAACCAGCAAGGCATGTGGCATGCTGGGATTTGTAGTTTTCAGCACAGCAAGAAACAGGAAATAGATAAAGTGCGGGATAAAAAGACAACAAAGAACGGAAATAGAAAATAGAAATGAAACAAAACAAATAGGGTAAGTCAAAAACGGAAAAACACGTGGACCACCGGAGTACCCCTTTAAGGGGTTAAGATTAAAGAAGGAGGAGATTGGATGATTGGAAGGGATATGTGTGGATGAATAATTTCACAGTTCTTATGGTAAAGGTTGTTATGGTAAAGAAGGCTTGTCGCCCCTGGAGGCTAAATCCTTTTTTGCAAGCTCCATAAAATAGCATGTGATAAAGTGCACTATGTTTTCTGCAATATTTGCATGTCTGTATCCTTCCATATGAATTTAGATGCACCTGTAACTCCAGTACGGTCCTATGCATCTTTGTGGGCACCCTAGTAAAGCCCTGTGCAAATCGATACCTTATACAGATGTGAACACGAGCAGTAAGGTCCAGTAAGTGTGATATAGCCATTGTTTTTAATTGATATACTATACATGCAACTTTTAAACCTTATATTAAAGGGGTACTACCCTGGAAAACATATATTTTTTTTTTATAGACTGGTGCCAGAAAGTGAAACAGATTTGTAAATTACATAATGTAGAGATACATGAATGAATGTCGGGCACAGCACTGGCAAGCATAGGGTGTGCTCCGATGTAACAGGATCCGTACGCTGGAGTACAGTGAGACCACTGGTGGTGCTAATACGGGGTGCAGGTAAGAAAGGCACAAAGCGCTATGGCATCAGAATTACGAAGAAAACCGCACTCACCCGTAAGTTGTGCACCGTATCTTTATTCCGTGACGGCAATCGACATGAACACAAGACAGCAGACGGCCGGAAGGAACGCCAGGGACACACACATGTGTAGTTACAGCTGTTTCATGGGACTCAGCCCGCTTCGTCAAACTCCACCCTCTGCTGACGCCTCGCAGGTTAAGTGCTCACCTACGTCGTCGTCATCAGATGGGCGTTTACATACAGGCAAGTGACATAAAAAAATCTAATAAAAAACGTACATAATACGTAAAACGTAAAAAAAAAGGAATAATGTTAAAAACAACACTCTATGACAATGATCAAGATAATAAAAGGACAGACAAGCACCAATTCTAAAGAAAAACACTAAAGTCAAGTTTATCGTTTAACCCTAGGTTTCCCTGGGCGTCCGTGCGTAGAATTAACTCCGCCTCTGCCCGTAATAACATTTTCTTTCTGTCTACGCCTTCTCTAAGTAAAATTCTTTTTATTCCAAAAAACTTGAGGGCTGCAGGATCATTATTATGGGCAGTTTTTAAATGTTCCAGCACTCTTGGGCACCCTTTACCGGAACGAACGGAATACAGGTGTTCTCTAAATCTAATATGCAGAGCCCTGGTGGTGCTGCCTATATAATAACGTCCACAGCCGCAATGCATACAATAAACAATGAAGTTCATTTTACAGTTGATAAATTATTTCACTTTGATTTGTACACCACCTATGACAAAGTTTTTTCCTATTTTTAATTGGGGACACCAATTGGCGCATCGGAAATTGCCGTTCACGGTAGAGTTACTGAGCCAGCCTGTGTTCTCTTGTGCAGAGTATCTACTGCTGGTCAGCAAATCACCCAAATTAGGAACCCTTTTATAGGATATTAGGGGTTTACTGTTAAAGTGTTTGGAGAGCAACGGATCGTTTTGGATCAAGTACCAATTTTTATGAATACTTTGTTTTATTTTTTTCCGGCATAGGACTGTAAGTGAAGGTAAAACAGAATCTCTGGTTCTTAACATCTACCCCCTGTCTATTTCTTTTTTTTAGACACACCCCTGTTCTGTAGCAGGGTACTTCTCTCCTGTCTATTAGCCCTATCATAGGCTGTCTTCAGGACAGAGGACGGATATCCTCTCTCCAGAAGACGCATGGTGAGTTCTTGTGCCTGCATTTCAAAACTATCCTGTGTGTCATTAATTCTTCGTAGACAAAGGAATTGTCCATATGGTATAGCGGTCTTAACATGGTGTGGGTGGTAGCTTTTATAGTGTAACAGAGAGTTACCCGCAGTGGGCTTGCGGTAGCCCTCTGTACACACTCTTCCATTATTGATAGTAACAAGGATGTCCAGGAGCTCTATTTTTCCGTTACTGATTTTACTAGTGAACTGTAAGCCCATATTGTTATGAGTGTTAAGCCATTTAATGAAGTTGGTGAAATCCGCACCAGAACCCTTCCAGGTTACTAGAACGTCGTCCACAAATCTAACATAGTTAACCAGGGACTTTCTGAAGGGATTTATTTCTGAAAAGATAAATCTTTTTTCAAGGAATGCAACATAAACGTTGGCCAGGGTACAAGCCACCGGCATACCCAGGGCGACGCCTCTCTTTTGCGTGTACCAAACGTTGTTAAACTGGAACACATTGTTAGTAAGAATCAAATTTAAAGCATCGCACACAAAGGTAATAAACAATTCACTCTTATTAGAGGATACCAACAACACATTGAATAGCTGTATTCTGATCAATATTGGTGTATAAACTTTCGATGTCAATGGCACCCAGTAAAAAATCTGGATGCCATTGAACATCTTTGACAGTTTCCAAAAAATGATTAGCATCCTTAACCATATGGGGTATTTCCCTGAGGATAGGGTGTAGGACCCAATCAATGTATTTTGATAGGGGTTCCATTAGAGGCCCCACACCGGAGACAATAGGTCGTCCGGGTGGGGTCTCCAATGTTTTGTGGACTTTCGGAAGTATATGAGGGCTATTACATCCTATGAGGGGTATATGAGGGGTATATTAGGGCTCTTACATCCTCCAGGACTTTACGCTGGAATATATAAATATTTCCCCCAGGAGCCAACGGAGGAATATATGTTGATTTAACACCACCTGTAAAGAATTTTTTTTCAACCAGACAATCAGGAGAAGGGTCACTGTCACAAGGGGTAAAACAGATAGGGTCACTTTCACCCAGCAATTCAGTTAGGGCCAACAGGCACTCATTTCTGAAGTGCTGGGTTTAATCAGAGAACTGAAGCCCAGAGGACCTATATGTACCAGGATTTCTCCCTCTTTTTTAGGTGCATTATTCTCTTTATTAACAAACACTTTTTTCAAGTTTAACTTGCGAATACTCTTAAATAAATCAGTCTCAAAAGTCACTGCATCAAAATCATGAGTGGGGCAATAATTCAAGGATTTCTGCAATAAGAAGATAACATCGTTACTTAGTACTAAATTAGTAAGATTAATGATAGTAGCTGGATGTGCAGACAAAGCAGGGGGATTTTCCTCCTCCAACGGAGAAGGTCCTGTAGAACTTTGTACAGTGGGATCATTTATGACCTCCACGATACCTTCTTCCTTTTTTCTGCTCCACCTTTTCCTATTTTTCTTTCCTCCTCTCCTAGACCTGCCTCTAAAGGGTGCCTCCTAGGGGTTGAATTCACTATGTTGCTAGGGATTTGTCCCTCTGTTTCACTTGAATCCGAATCTGTAGTCAGAAAATCAGTTGTAGTGCGTTCACTTTTCTTTTGATATTTCTTATTTCCTTTATTTCCCTTGTTGTGGTAGCCATATCCTTTCTTTCCTCTAAAGTTATTAGTTCTCTTAACAAATATTTTTCCAAGATTGTCGACACGTCTACAGACCTTCTTACGAAGGTCTTTGGAGGTGGGGATTATCTCTAATGCCACCGCTCTCAAATAATTTCCTCCTGCACCATCTTTTCCGTGCTGGTACTTTCTTCCGAAAGTCCCCAAAACATTGGGGACCCCACCCATACGAACTATTGTCTCCGGTGTGGGGTGTCTAATGGAACCCCTATCAAAATACATTGATTGGGTCCTACACCCTATCCTCAGGGAAATCCCCCATATGGTTAAGGATACTAATCCTTTTTTGGAAACTGTCAAAGATGTTCAATGGCATCCAGATTTTTTACTGAGTGCCATTGACATCGAAAGTTTATACACCAATATTGATCAGAATACAGCTAGTCAATGTGTTAGGGAGTTGTTGGTATCCTCTAATAAGAGTGAATTGTTTATTACCTTTGTGTGCGATGCTTTAAATTTGATTCTCACTAACAATGTGTTCCAGTTTAACAACGTTTGGTACACCCAAAAGAGCGGCGTGGCCATGGGTATGCCGGTGGCTTGTACCCTGGCTGACGTTTATGTTGCATTCCTTGAAAAAAGATTTATCTTTTCAGAAATAAATCCCTTCAGAAAGTCCCTGGTTAACTATGTTAGATTTGTGGACGACGTACTAGTAACCTGGAAGGGTTCTGGTGCGGATTTCACAAACTTCATTAACCCCTTAAGGACCCAGCCAATTTTCACTGTAGGACACGGCCATTTTTTGAACATCTGACTACTGTCATTAATAACTCTGGGATGCTTTTACCTTTCATTCTGATTCCGAGATAGTTTTTTCATGACATATTCTACTTTATGTTACAGGTAAAATTTTGTCGATACTTGCATCATTTCTTGGTGAAAAATTCCAAAATTTGATTAAAAAATAAAAAAAATTTTTTTACTTTGAAGCTCTCTGCTTATAAGGAAAATGAATATTCCAAATAAATTATATCTTGATTCACATATACAATATGTCTACTTTATGTTTGCATCATAAAGTTGACATGTTTTTACTTTTGGAAGACATCAGAGGGCTTCAAAGTATAGCAGCAATTTTCAAATTTTTCACAAAATTTTCAAAATCGAACTTTTTCACGGACCAGTTCTGTTATGAAATGGATTGGAAGGGTCTTCATAATAGAAATACCCCACAAATGACCCCATTATAAAAACTACACCCCTCAAAGTATTCAAAATGATATTCAAAAGGTTTGTTAACCCTTTAGGTGTTTCACAGGAATAGCAGCAAAGTGAAGGAGAAAATTCAAAATCTTCATTTTTTAAACTGGCTTGTTCTTGTAGACCCAGTTTTTGAATTCTTACAAGGGGTAAAAGGAGAGAAGTCTTCCTAAAATGTGTAACCCAATTTCTCTCGAGTAAGGAAACACCTCATATGTGCACGTCAAGTGCTCTGTTGGCGCACTACAATGCTCAGAAGAGAAGGAGTCACATTTGGCTTTTGCAAAGTAAATTTTGCTTAAATGTTTTTTTGGGGGGAGGTCCCGTTTAGGAAGCCCCTATGGTGCCAGGACAGCAAAAAAAAAAAACCCACATGGCATACCATTTTGGAAACTACACCGCTCAAGGAACGTAACAAGGGGAACAATGAGCCTTAACACCCCACAGGTGTTTGACGACTTTTCGTTAAAGTTGGACGTGTAAATGTTTTATTTTTCACAGAAATGCTGGTTTTCCCCCAAATTTTAAATTTTTACAAGGGGTAATAGGAGAAAATGACCCTCAAAATTTGTAACCCCATCTCTTCTGAGTATCAAAATACTTCATATGTGCACGGAAAGTGCTCTGTTGCCCAGTTTTTGAATTCTTACAAGGGGTAAAAGGAGGGAAATCTTCCTAAAATGTGTAACCCAATTTCTCTCGAGTAAGGAAACACCTCATATGTGCACGTCAAGTGCTCTGTTGGCGCACTACAATGCTCAGAAGAGAAGTAGTCACATTTGGCTTTTGCAAAGTAAATTTTGCTGAAATGTTTTTTTGGGGGCATGTCTCATTTAGGAAGTCCCTATGGAGCCAGGACTGCAAAAAAAAACCCACATGGCATACTATTTTGGAAACTACACCCCTCAAGGAACGTAACAAGGGGTACAGTGAGCCTTAACACCCCACAGGTGTTTGACGACTTTGGATGTGTAAATGTTTTTTTTATTCTTATTTTCCACTAAAATGCAGTTTTTTCCCAAAATTTTACATTTTTACAAGGGGTAATAAGAGAAATGCCCCCCAAAATGTGCAACCCCATCTTTTCTGAGTATGGAAATACCCCAAGTGTGGACTTCAAGTGCACTGCGGGCGCACTACAATGCTCAGAAGAGAAGGAGTCATATCTGCAAATTTTGCTGAAATGGGGGGGCATATCGCATTTCGGAAGCCCCTATGGTGCCAGGACAGCAAAAAAAAAAAAAAACACATGCCATACTATTTAGAAACTACACCCCTCAAGGAAAGTAACAAGGGGTACAGTGAGCCTTAACACCCCACAGGTGTTTGATAAATATTCATGAAGTGGGATGTGAAAATGAAAAATTTGATTTTTTTACACTAAAATGCTGGGGTTACCCCAAATTTTTCATTTTCACAAGTGGTAAAAGGAGAAAATGTCATTGTAAATAAATTTCTTAGGAGTAAGGACATACCTCATATATGTAACAGCACACTGGTCTCAGAGGTGCCGGAGATCAGTCAGGGTCCTTGAGCTTTGGCTTTCTCCTATGGAGCCAGAACAGTGGAACCTCCCCCCCTCAAGGGGCATTACATGGGGTAAATAACTGGGGTACACTAAATAACTTAAATGGGGTACAGTAGGACATAAAATTATAAATTATGTTTCCAGAATGATGACCCAGAGCATAGCCAAAACTAAAAAATATGTCCACCCCAAATCCTGTGCTCTGAATCATCATTCTGGGAATGTGATGTGTGTGGCCATCCCTAACCTGTTGCCTCAAATGTGCACCCGCTCAGGTGGAGAGAGAGAGTGCTGCACATTTGAGGCAACATAAAAAGTCCCCGATGATAGTGACTCAGTGACCCATGACCCATTTTTTGTAAAAAAAAAAATACCCCCAGAGGTCTTATCAATTTTTATTTTTTTTCAGATGAAACATTCTTTTGGGCAATTTAGTGGTTTATGGGGTTAAAACTTGGAATGTACTCTGGACTTGGTACATTGGGGTCAAATTATGGAAAATTAAAATGAGAAGGGAAAATGTAGCACTCCATGGAAGTGTGATACTCCCTGAAGCAATCCTTAATGCAGAGGCCTGGATGATCGGGGCAAGTGTCACATTGGGTGGTGGTATTCTTCCGAATTCCCCTCTTGTAACACACTCTGCATCTTTTCTGGGTTCGTCACTTCTTTCCAGTGTGAGGGACTTCACCTGGAAAGTGTCGTCCTTGGACAATCCTGGCACCTATTACTCCAGTTCCTTGGGAAGTCCGGCCTGTTCTTTCCCGGTCGCCAAAGATCAGGACCTTTAGGACTTCTTCTTGGAACTGGAGGAATGTCCCTGTGTTGCTGGGACAGTCCAAAATGTTGTACATGGCAACCTGTACCATGTAGACCACAACTGTTTTGTACCATACCCCTGTTTTGCGCATGGCCATGTATGGCTTGAGGACTTGATCAGAAAGATCAACTCCCCCCATATACCTATTGTAGTCCAGAATACAATCGGGCTTGAGGACCGGTGTTGTGGTACCTCGCACAGGGACAAGTGAGCTGCTGTTGGCATGAATAGTGGTCAGCATAAGGACATCCCTCTTATCCTTATACAGGATCAACAACAGGTTTCCATGGGCAAGGGCACGGGACTCACCCTCGGGAATAGGTGTCTTAACAAAATTTAGAGGGAGGCCTCTCTGTTTTTTCCGCACGGTCCCACAAGCGTCGCCGATCTGGCAGCAAGGGATGTGAAGAAAGGGATGCTGGTATAAAAGTTGTCCACGTACACGTGGTAACCCTTATCCAGCAATGGGTGCACAAGCTCCCAAACGAGTTTCCCGCTAACACCCAGAGTGGGGGAACAATCTGGGGGTTCAATACAAGAATCTCGTCCCTCATACACTCTAAACTTGTAAGTGTACCCGGAGGTACTCTCACAAAGTTTATAGAGCTTCACGCCATATTGCGCCCGCTTCGAGGGAATATACTGGCGGAAGATAAAACTCACCTTAAAACTGATAAGAGACTCATCAACCGCGATGTCCCTGAGTGGTACGTAGGCCTCCAAAAATTTGGCCCAAAAGTGACCGATGACCGGCCTCACTTTGTAAAGCCGGTCATAGGTGAGATTACCTTGGGGGGGCATGCCTCATTATCTGCATAATGAAGGCATTTCCGAATGGCCTCGAACCGCTTCCGTGTCATGGCCATACATTAAAGCGGGGTCTTGTATAGGACGTCCCCGCTCCAGTAGTGCCTGACACTAGGCTTTTTGTCCTGGCCCATATGCAGCAAGAGGCCCCAAAATGTCCTCATCTCTGCTGCATCAATGGCGCGCCATTCATTGGGCCTGGCCAAAAAAGAATCTGGGTGGTGGGCGATGAACTGCCTGGCATACAGATTCGTCTGCTCCACTATTAGATTGACCAGGCAGTCACTGAAAAAAGAACTGAAATAGTCAATTTCAGTGAATCCGGCCGTGTCAATCCGGATTCCGGAGTCGCCAACAAACTCCGGAACCCGTGGCTGATAACTCTCTGGGGGTCTCCAGACAGGTTCACCGGAAGGGGACTCCGGTAAACTTGTCTGGGGGGGTCGGACTCCTAGTACTAGCGGCATTGTCGCTTGTACTAGTGCCTGGGCCACTTTCATGGGGGGTGCGTGGCCTCGCCTGGCGGCATCTCCGCCGCCGTACAGGGGACTCATCATCAGTACTAGATGATGAGGAGGACGATGAAGAACACAGGAATGTTGGATCTTCATCGCCCTCACTGGCAGATGCGGAATCGGAGGCAAGAAAAGCGTATGCCTCCACTGCCGAAAATGCCTGGTGAGCCATCGCCTTTTTCTACGGTAGCGGGGGTGGTGGTGGGGTGGCGGTTTCGGGGGGGGGGTGGAGGTGTGTTGGGGAGGTGGGGACCTATTAGGGGGTTGGGGGGGGGAATTTTTTTTTACTTTTTTTAACTTTTATTTAACTTTTTACCCTACCTTTTTCTGGGCTCTATTCTTTCCCTGATCTATGGGGGGCTTCTTTCCTTCTGTGGGGGCTCCGATCTCAGCAGAGGGGGGGGGGGGTCCCGGTCTTCCTCCAGCAGCTCTGAGTGCTGACTGAACCCAGCCAGCAACGGGAGCTGCAGGAGGATGCGGTTAACCCCTCCCCTGCCTGCTGCTATTGGCTGGACGATCCAGCCAATAGCAGCGATCCTGGGGGGGGTGACGAAATCGCCACCTCCCCATAGACACAGGAGGTGATCGGGGGTGTATCCTACACCCCCGATCACCTTGTATCTCTGGGTCAGCGGGTCACCAGTGACCCGCATCACCGGAATCGCAGCGATTCACAAGTGTGAATTCGCTTGCGTTTTTTTTGCGATCGCCGACATGGGGGGGTCTAATGACCCCCCTGGGCGTTTGCACGGGATGCCTGCTGAATGATTTCAGCAGGCATCCAGGTCCGATCCCCGCCCGGCGGGGACCGGAATTGTCCATGACGTACTCGTACGTCATGGGTCCTTAAGTACCAGAGTGTCATGACGTACGCATACGTCAAGGGTCCTTAAGGGGTTAAATGGCTTAACACTCATAGCAATATGGGCTTACAGTTCACTAGTAAAATCAGTAACGAAAAAATAGAGTCCCTGGACGTCCTTGTTACTATCAATAATGGAAGAGTGTGTACAGAGGGCTACCGCAAATCCACTGCAGATAACTCTCTGTTACACTATAAAAGCTACCACCCACACCATGTTAAGACCGCTATACCATATGGACAATTCCTTCATCTACGAAGAATTAATGACACACAGGATAGTTTTGAAAAGCAGGCACAAGAACTCACCATGCGTCTTCTGGAGAGAGGATATCCGTCCTCCGTCCTGAAGACAGCCTATGATAGGGCTAATAGACAGGAGAGAAGTACCCTGCTATAGAACAGTGGTGTGTCTAAAAAAAGAAATAGTACCAACAACCTTTAGGGGTAGCCCCCCAAGGGGTTAACCCTAAACTAGAAACCCGCGCTAAAACTTAATACTTTATTAGTGTCAATTAAAACAAAGTATCCCTTGTAAATGTGTGTTTAAAAACAGTCAAGTGTGTGAGTTTGGTTTTAAGATGCACCCATGAAGTATGCAATCCTTGTCCGCTATGGTTTTTCCAGTGGGTGCATCTTATTATCCTGAAATGACCACTGCTGGCTGCTAGTTAAAACTGTCACCGATAGCCCTCCACAACCCGACGTTTCGTCAGCTCACGCTGACTTAGTCATGGGAGAGCCTCTCTCCCAGGACTAAGTCAGCGTGAGCTGACGAAACGTCGGGTTGTGGAGGGCTATCGGTGACAGTTTTAACTAGCAGCCAGCAGTGGTCATTTCAGGATAATAAGATGCACCCACTGGTAAAACCATAGCGGACAAGGATTGTATACTTCATGGGTGCATCTTAAAACCAAACTCACACACTTGGCTGTGTTTTTAAACACACATTCACAAGGGATACTTTGTTTTAATTGACACTAATAAAGTATTAAGTTTTAGGGGGGGTTTCTAGTTTAGGGTTAACCCCTTGGGGGGCTACCCCTAAAGGTTGTTGGTACTATTGTATGCCCTGAAATCCCTCAGGGAGTTTTGTTGTTGGTTTATAAAAAAAAGAAATAGACAGGGGGTAGATGTTAAGAACCAGAGATTCTGTTTTACCTTCACTTACAGTCCAATGGCGGAAAAAATAAATCGTGCTGTGCAGGTACTGTAAATAGTGCAATGCTGTGATCGTGTGGTCAAGTGACGTACCGCAAATACCAGTAAGGAAAATAAACCTAACAGCTAATATAGTGCATAATAAAGCAAGCATTAGCGGAAATATACAAAAACAGGATGAAAAATATTTATAGAAAAGGAGACATATCCAGCCTGTCATTTATCCCTAGCTGGCCCTGTGCGTCTGACCACAATATCCAGCGGGCTTCCACTTGAGATAATAGCCGACTCCTATTTATCCTCCTGGAACATCTATCAATTAACTTTAGGCCACCAAATTTCAGGTCGGTATATCTACTTCCATGTATTTCTTGCATATGTTGCACAAATTGGGGAGATCCTCCACCTTTCCTATTGGAGTAGAGATGCTCATGTACAGTATTCTAACTCGTAGCTGCCTCTCTGTCTTTCCAATATAGAACTTTAACCCCTTCCCAACCCATGACATACGTGTACGTCATGACCAGGAAGGTTTTCCCGACCTATGACGTACATGTACGTCATGCAGATACTGGCCGCTTCTCACTAATAGCCAGCCATCTGTCCTCGGGACCTAGGGGGGTTTCGTCACCCCCCTCCCTCACAGCGATCACTCCTATCAGCTCTCCTATCAGTCCTATCTGAATCACTTTGCCAGGTAAAGGCAGTTTAAAGTTATTACCACTTGTCAGATTTGAAAAAATGGACTGGGTCATGAAGGCGAAAACTAGCTCGGTCATGAAGCAACTGCATAACATGAAGCATACTACATAAGAGCTTTGACAAGTTATAAGTTCTTTAC
Organism: Hyla sarda; assembly: GCF_029499605.1. NCBI lineage: Eukaryota > Metazoa > Chordata > Amphibia > Anura > Hylidae > Hyla > Hyla sarda. The sequence continues at coordinate 253,715,340 of NC_079193.1, forward strand.
CACATAGTTACCTCTTCCCAGAACTCCACTCCTGGAATTAATGTTGAGATTACATTGAGGACAAGATCCACATTTTTTATTACCTTTGGGAAAATTATTAGTTAGCCAGTTTTCCTTTCTTTTAGACCTCAGTATCTGATCCTTTTTCTTCTTCAAAAAGTCACCAATAGTGTTGTTCCTTTTAAAAGTAACAATAGACCTGTTATTCGCCGTTTTTGCTACATCAGAATCTGACTGTAGCAGATGCCATTTCTTAGAAATAGCTGCTTTAATAGTAGAATTTAGGGGGCTTTTCTTAAAAGCAAAAATGAACCTCTTATTTATCTCACTCGAAGGGGGTTTTAGGCTTATTCCTATGCATCAAGTCCTTCATTTCCCTGGCGTTAGCCCTCTCAAATGATTGATCTATTACGTTCCTAGGGTATCCCTCTTACTTAGTCTTATTGCCATCTCTGAGGCTTATTTTCAAAGACTTCATGTTCACTGTTATTTCTTTTCAATCTTAAGAATTGACTGTAGGGAATTCCATTTTTCACTTGTGTCAGATGCGAGCTGTTGTAATGCAAAATAGAATTCTTGGCCAAATCTTTCCTGAACCCCTGTGTTTTCAACTGGTCTCCTTAAACCATTAGTTTTAAGTCCAAGAACTCCAAGCTTTTAACCCCATATACATATGTGAATGCCATATTCACTTGGTTCTCAGAATTCACGAATGCAACAAACTCTTTAAATCTCTACTTGGAGCCCTCCCATACCACTAGCACGTCATCCATATATCTCAAATAAGCTTTAATGTGACTCACATAGGGATTGCTGGTGCTGTACATACTGTATATTGACTGGTAAAGGCAGACAAAAAGAGATTAGCGTAGGAGCATGAAGTAGGACACCCCATTGCAGTTTCGGTACATTGTCTAAACCACTGATAATTGTTTTGAAATGTATTATTTGTTAAAATAAACAGCAAGGAATTACAAATAAAATCTACATATGCTCCCGATTTATCAGTCTGGTTCAGTACACTGCGGACAGCCTGTATACCCGCATCATGTGAGATGTGGTTATATAAGACCTCCACATAAATAGAGGCCAAAGAGTATGATTCCTGCCACTGGAATTCATATACAAACTTTAAGATATCCCCAGTATACTTAACATAAGATGACATTTCATTCAGAAGAGGGTCTCAAAGCCCAATCTACAAATTTAGACTGATACTTTGTAACCGTACGCCCCCCCCCCCCCCCCCGCAATGATCAGCCGGCCTGGGGGGTGGGTTCAGGATTTGTGAACCTCAGGGAGGAGGTACCACCTTGGGCTCATGGGGTGGATAGGCGCTCAGCTCTTCCTGTCTAACACCCCCTTCTCTACATACATCCTCAAAAAAGACCAAAGTTTCTATTTTATCCTGGGAATGGGATTTGATTCCAAAGTACCACCATCATGTAATTGGCGAGCTGCCTCTGTGTAATACTGTAAGGATGTCCATGACACCATGCTCCCTCCCTTGTCTGCCCTAGAAACAATGAATTCATCCTGTTCAGCAATCCAAATGAGACCTTCCCTCTCTTCACGGGAAATATTGCTGGTGTCTTAGGGATAGTCAAATAATAATTAGAAACAACTAATAAGTGTTCCAACCAGGTGTGCTTAATACATAACTTTTACTAAATTTCTTATTTAAAACCCACCAGTAATAAGAAAGTGCCTGTGTATTCCAACACCAAATGAAAATTAGACATAAAATTGGTCATCACCATTAGTAACCAAGCATATTGAGGCTCTGCTGGGCCCTGCCAGCCCCAAATGCACAAATGGATTATTATACAGAACCGCCGACGCGTTTCTACCACCTAGTAGACGGTGGTTTCATCAGGGAAAGGTTAGATATAATTGACCAAAACATATAATCAAGCTTGTGGTGTGTGCAGCATGAGGTCCCCTCATAACAAGATATATAACATCATAGGACTAATAAAGCGGGCTCAATTGATCCTTTAAGGAAAAGAATGCTCCACTCCTGTGTCCTAAAAAGAAACGTTTTTGGGGGCCAATAGTCCGTAGCTGTTTCTACCACCTAGGAAAAAACAGGCAAGAGAAATTGCAATCAGTGCCCGTCCTGGAAGGAAGAACAGGGAAGGAAGTACTCACGGTTAGCTGTCTCGAAGTACGGGCACGGCATTACCTGCAATTGCGCAGGGAGCTGGATCTCAGTCCAGCTGTGCTCGTTTGGTGTAGCGAGGTGACGGCGTCTGTCGTCACTACCGGTTTTCGGCGGACGTTACATAGCGCACAGTCCCCGCCCGCACTGTGACGCTCGCAAACGGAGCGGGCGTATTGCCGTGTACGGCCCGGCTGTGCGCAAAGTTGGTAACTCCGCCCCAATACCTTAGTGTGTAGAATGGAAGGGTTTAAGACAGGTAGTCAGACGAATACCATGAATTCAAGGAGATGCATTTTTAGAGTAATGTAACATGATCAAAAGGATTACTAGAAAGACTGAAGTTTTTGGCGGAAGGATTTATCCAAATTCGCAGGAATACTGATACCAGACAACAGCAAGGAATGGACAAGGACCGAGCATTAAGTATGCAAAGTATTAGATCATTGGGACTGATGGGTATCTATAGGCGCAATAGGTATGTAGAGAGGGGAGAGACGGGATGGATAACTATGGGATATGGGAGTGGATAGATAAGAGCTTTAATATCTTTTTTAACCGCCTTGAAGAATAAATCTATGGGACTTCCAAGTAAAAGTGGTGGGTTAAATGTTGAGGGCTTGCCTCTAGTAAAACGTTTCCCACATTCTGAAGATTCAGAGACATCTGACTTATGTCCCTGTTCCCTGGCTGGTAGTTCTGCAAGCATTCTTGTAAGTCTCAGATCTTCCATCTGGGCTAAATCCCAAATTTCTTATTTTGCAAGGCGTATGACATTCAGTCGGATCCAGTGAAGGCTTATTAACATTATGTGCTAATTTTTTTCTAAATAAGTTTACTAATTGCCCTAAACAAATCTATTTCAAATATAAAATCAAAGTTCTCAATCAACCCAAAACTCAGACCTTTTGAAAGGGCTCTAAGAGTAATTTCGGGGAAAGTAACATGGTAAGCTTTTCTACAATACCTTCATAACTTACTCCTTCCATGATACTTCCTTGCTTTGTCTTTCTTTTACTTCTCCCCCCCCCCTTCCAGGGCCCTTCTTAGAAGAAGGAAACTCCTTCAGTACGTTCCCTAGACGCCTCATCTGAGGCGCTAGTATCGGACTCCGTGGTCCAAAAATCTTGACTTCATCATTTACGATCGTATCTCTTTCTATTATTCCTTCCCATTTATTTTACTATTACCGTTCTTTTGTGTATTCCAGGAGAAGACATTATCAGTATCATAATCACATTTATCACGTATGAACTTGTCCCTCTTTTGCTCCTTAATTTCAATTTGCAATAATGCCATCTTCTTTCTACATTTTTAAAGAACATGGTAGCTTGTGCTTCTGACAGTCTAGTATGCAACTCTGTTTTAGACCTACAAAGGTCCTCAGTGATTCTCCCATAATCCTGTCTATGTTGTTGCAACACAATCTCAACCAATGTTAGAACATGCTTCATATGTGCATAAATTCAGTAGACTTCAGAATGAATGTACCCATGATATTTGTGCTGCAGCAGTCCACGTATGTGTTGGTCATTGTCTAGAAATACATTCTGCAATTTGTGAGTGGCACATCCAAATCCCCATGCTTTTGGGAAGATGTAAATATGGCACCTATATTTATGAGGTGCTGGCAGTGGATGTTGATAGATAATGCCAGCATTTCTACTAGGGCTATAGAAAGCAGGATATGCTCTATTCCTCTGAAAATATGATAAGTTGATTCTTGTATTGATCTACTTTATCACCACCAGGCTAAAATTGAATGTACAATTGTTACAACTTTTAAATTTCTATGGATGTAATGTATTCCAAATATAACAAGTAATTTTTAGGTCTCTCTAAAGATGTTCAATTAGGTTCAATTCAGGATGCTGACTGGGCCACTCAAGGACATTAACAGGGTTGTTTTAAGCCACTCCCGTGTTGTCTTGGCTGTGTGCTTAGAGCCAATTTCTTGTTGGAAGAACATTTTTCCATTCTTAGGTTCAAAGCACTCTGGATCATGTTTTCATTAATGATATCTCTGTATCCCTCCATCTTGACCAGTCTTGCTGTCCCAGCTGCTGAAAAACACTGTGCAGCATTTTGGACAGGCGATTAGTAGTACATGGTTACCTCCAGGTGCAATGCTTAGAAATGAGGCCAAAAAGTTTGGCCTTGGTTTCTTCAGACTAGAGAATCTTGTTTCTCACAGTCTGAGCAGGGCTGGTGCAAGGATTTTTGCCAACCTCATTTTGCCACCCCTTTAGCCCCACCCCTTGGTTGCACATTTTATAAAAAATTTTCACTATACTGTCAATAAAATCTACTATACAGAGATTAATACTCCCACATACAGGAACCATATAGTGGTAGATATTAGCTGTACACATGCTCCAAAGACTGTATAAGCGATTACAGTTACATGTAGGGACTCACAGGTGACGTCTTCTCTGACCAGAGTCGGTCACATTTCTTTTTTTTTTGTTTATCTGGCCTGGGGAATCATGAATTCTCCAGCCACGACTCGTTTTTGCGGAATCTGCCAGATAAACATTTTAGACTCCTCATTCCAGCAAAAATCTCTCCTCTATACAAACTATTCATGTGCATTGCTTTACACAGTAATAGTGACAACTTTGTGCCCTCCATATAGCAGGCCCCCTCACATTGCTCCCTCATGTTGCCACCAGCAATAGCCCCTCACATTGTCCCCAGCAATGGCCCCTCACATTGCCCCCCCCAGCAATAGCCCCTCACATTCCCCCAGCCATTGCTCTATGAATATTACACTACCAATAGGGGTGCTGCTGTTTTTGCCGCATCGCACGCCTTGGTGCTCAAGTATCTGTTTTTTTCAGATTATTTGTATGCCAGAACTCCAGAGTGATGCATGTGGCTGTGCTGGCTGTCACCCTGGCATCTCCCGCCAGCTACAGAAGCCCATGTACTTTACTGTCAGTTAGTGTCACATCATGCATGCAGCACTCCTGGGAGCCGGATAGAGGAGTGCTGCCAGGAGCACTGCTGGCTGAGCTGGCTGAGCAAGTGATTCTGATGCTGGCTGTCAAACTTTCTTGTGGCGGTCAGAGCGGCACCCCCATCAAGAGAGGTTGGCTGCCTATTTTGCCTATAGGCAGAGCCAGCCCTGATTCCAGAGTGAACGATTTTACTGTGTGTTATTTTTATATGAAATCCAATTAAGCTACAAGTGCTTGTTCTTGAAGTGCTGTGTCATCACTAAGCCGGGTGCAGGTCCCTGCACAACAGTGTGGAAGGTGAGCTGAATTTTGTATCCATTGAGAGCCAGCCCTGCGTCCTGAGTCTGAGAATCCTATAGGTGTTTTTTTTTTTTTTTGCAAACTCCAAGGGGGGCTTTCGTGTGTCTTTTTACTGAGGAGAGGTTTCCCTCTGGTGGCCACTTTGTTTATAACTGTGGAGATGTGGCTATAATGATACATATGCACCTTAGAGTTTCTGTGGGTTACAAGGGTATTAAACTACCTGCATTAGTGTCTACCTTATGCTTAGTAGTGATATAGAAACAAAGAGCTACTATTTATCTATCTAGATGCTTGCTGTAACTTGTGTCATGTCAGATTGACATAAATATCTGTTTTTTCATACTGTTCCCTAGACATAAATAACCATTACAGGACTCTACTGTGACAGGTGGATGAAATTTATTGGGAGGTCAGGGTATCCAAGGTACAGCAGGGATAGGTTCAAGTGCCAGGCTGCCCTTTTAAGGGCAAACCAACCAACACTAGTAAGGAAAAACATAAAATGAACAGTGGGTAGGGAGTCCTGGAATTACTCCCACCATCCCCATAATCATACATGTCTCAGTCCCACTAACAGTGAACAAGGAATTTACTGTACATGCTAATATATAGCTGCCATATTGCGGTGATCTATACGGACAATTTTTGTGGGGTCACAATCACTTTAAGTTTAGAGAAATTGTAAAATAAAAGTTTTATCTTAGTGTGCACTAATTTTTTCTTGACACTTGTGTAAATTCTACTATCCTTACTGTCATTATTGGTTGAGTGGTAACCTTTACATTGACATATAGTTGATCTTTACTCTGTCATTAAACCCAGATTGTGGAGTGCTGCAGTGATGGGTTACCTTCTGAAAGTGTTTCCCATCTGCACACAGGATCTTTGGGGCTCAGCTAAAGTGATAACTGGGTTCTTGGTAACTTTCCATACCAAGGCCCTCCTCCCCAATGTATTAGTTTGGTGGGGCACTGCTTTAGGAAGAGTTGTTCCAAATTTCCCCTATGTAAGAATTATGGAGGCGATCGTGCTCTTGGAAACTTTCAGTGCAGCCGATTTTTATGTACACATTTCCAGATCTGTGGCTCCACTTAATCCTGTATCTGTGCTTTACAGGCAATTCTTGGATTGTCAGCTGTGAGATTTTATATACAGGGATGTGTGTTGCCAAATCATGTCAATTCTACTGATCAACAGAAATAGGAGGTCCCCAGAGCTTAAGCGTCATTGTAAAAGGTATAAATACTTATTGGTAGTGAGCTGTTGGTTTGTGCATGACAAAATGTGAAAACTTTCCAAATGCACTGTAAGAAAAAGCTTTTAATACATATTCACTTGGCCCAGTGTTTCATCCCTCTCCCACTCACTTTTCTTTTTCACAACTAAAAAGGCACAGATAAGAGGAAAAGGGCTATTTTTAGTGGATGCAGACATACTGTAGTGATGATAAAGGTCATAAAGAGGCTATACATTTAATAACAGGCTTTTTTGAGTATTTTATATATTCTTATAAAGGATTCTACCAGCATAACTATACAAACTGACCTGCATGTTCATCTCCTGGGCTACAAAAAGAATATATTACCTTAATTCACAAGAAAGTTTGAATTGTCCTGTTTTTGTTTGTCTGCACTTTGCCAGGTACCCAGCCAGTACTTTGCTGGCATGTTATATGGAAATGTAATTAGTAATAACTGAAATGTCATTTTAAATGACTATGTTAACCCTTTCATTTACCGCAACCTGAACATCACCCAGGACACTGTGGTAGTTTGAATAAAATGGCCTGTATTTATTAAGCACTTTTTCTAAACTAAAAGATATATATTGTAAAATAAATAAAAACTCTATGTACAATTGAAAGGCAGAATTCATAAATTGGCTCTGTCATTTTACCATACTTTGCATAGATAAAATAGTACAAGATACGAAATTGTATTACATATATTTTTAGACAAAAATGCTTCTATAACTTATTATTAACCAAACTTCCTCTCCCACCTGATAGACTGTCCTCTTCTCACTTAGGGATCAAATTACAAGCAATATAAGTCTATGGAGGGGGAGGAGTCAGTGCCTGTGAACCCATTGGCTGCAGCCAGACAGAGAGAGGCAGCAGAGACAAGTCTGTAAGTAAAAGATCTCACCCCAGGGTTTTTTGGGTGCTCTGTTACTTAAAAGGGATCTAACTGCAGTGTAACCTCTGTATCATGTTTGTGTAGTGTGTGTGTAGTGTAGGGTTTAGTGTCAGCTATACTGGGCAAAATAGAATAAATCCTCACACTTTAATGACATAAAGTCATAAGTGTTTATCCACATCCACCACCCAGGACTACTTACATGTCAACTTGTGTTACTCCCCCAGCATCACAAGGCCAGACCACATCCGGGTCCGGACAAGAGGCTGGGGAGCACGGACTGGTGGGGGATCTGCCCCCCCCCACCTGTCCGTGCTCCCCAGCCTCTTGTCAGCACCCGTCTACCCTGCTCCCTACTGTGTCATGATTAGAGATGAGCGAACTTTTCAAAAATTCGATTAGGCCGATTTGCCGAATTTTCCCGAAAAGTTCGTTTCGATCCGAATTTGTTTGCGGCGAATCGATATTAAAAAAAGCTATTTCTAGCCTACATACAGCCTCTATAGGGGTATAGAACACTTTGCTGTGTCCTAAAACGCATATGGAGTGTGCTGGGGTAGTGAAATAATACTGTTATTCAGAATAGCATGCAGATTACTGACATCGCTCTTAGAATCACTTCCGCACAGCAGCACAATGACAGAGCCTGGTGGTGGCATCAGTGTCAGGAGACCATAAAGTGACTCAATGACATAGCGTGGACATGTTGGCAGCAAGAGGAGACCATTTAGTGGCTGAATGCCATAGCATGGAGTTGGCTGATGCACTAGTACACTACACACCAGGGCTTCACAATCCCCCCCAAAAAAACAACACAATATATAACATTTTTGACAAAGATTTCTCATTGGTAGCACCTGCTATCCAAAAAATTAAAATTAACAGACCAGGCCCCACCTCTGCAGCATCAGTAACCCATATATTGCCTGAAGGACACAGCCTGGAGTTGGCTGATGCACCAGTACACACCAGGACTTCACAATCCCCCCTCCAAAAACAACACAATGAGAAATTTTTGTCAAAGATTTCTCCTTGGTAGCACCCGCTATCCAAAAATTTTAAATTTCCAGAACCAGGCCCCACTCCTGCGGCATCAGTAACCTATATATTGCCTGCATGACACAGCCTGGAGTTGGCTGATGCAAGAGTACACACCAGGGCTTCACAACCCCATCCCCCCCCCCCCCAAAAAAAAAACAACACAATATATGAAATTTTTGACAAAGATTTCTCATACGTAGCACCCGCTATCCAAAAATTAGAAATTTCCAGACCCAGGCCCCACCTCTGCGGCATCAGGAACCCATATATTTCCTGAAGGACACAGCCTGGAGTTGGTTGATGCACCAGTACACACCCGGGCTTCACAATCCCCTCCAAAAAACAACAACTTTTTAGACATTTTTTAAAGAAATACCTTTGTGTAAGAACAAGCGCATATCCAACAGTTCACAAGACTCTATAATGCAGGACGGTGGACCACCCAAAGACATTCTTCTCAAAAATAATAAATCACACATACAAAAACTAATTCAATTTGTGTGTAAGCGCATCTGTCTCCAAAAGATCAGATCACCAAAGGACTTTTCTCGCCCAAAATGATGAAGCAGAGTTAATCCCTGTCCGTTTTTTTTTTTTTTTCATTAAAAAATCACACGCAACAAGTGTTCCGTTGTGTAACGATTAGCATTCCGGAAAATTCAATTTTATTAGCTATAAAATTATCAGTAAATAAAAAAAAAACACTACCCAAGAGTGTTTAATTACCCCATACATTACACCAGACGCAGTCAGGAGTAGGCCTCAGCAGTACCCAAGAGGCTTTAATAACCCCCTACCTTTGCACAATCAATTGCGAGATTGAGCAATACCAGGTGTGTTATGCCCTCAGATTTCCGGGGCCGAAGGCGTGCTCCACTGAACAGATTAGCGTGTCTCTATCTTTCATCGACCGATGCTGGTAACCCGCTAACTCCCGGAAAGGTAAGCTGCTGCGAAGCAGGTGGTCTCCCCGGGCACGTTTGGCTCCAGAATTTCCACTATTTCCACACCACGCTGACTGCCAACCATGCTACCGCCTTGCTGACTCAAGGGCAACCTGCAACTCTCTTCTCCCGATGATGAACCCCCCTTCTCCTGAGATCGAGCAACAACAGATGTGTTATGCCCTCAGATGTCCGGGGCCGCAGGCGCGCTCCACTGAACGGATTAGGGTGTGTCGATCTATTTTGGTAGCACCCGCAATCCAAAATTTTTTAATTCCCAGACCCAGGCCCCTCCTCTGCGGCATCAGGTACCCATAGATTGCCTGAAAGAGACAGCCTGGAGTTGGCTGATGCACGAGTACACACCCGGGCTTCACAATCCACCCAAAAAAAACGCAAAATTTTATTGAAATTGTCTGACAAAATACCTGTTTTTTAAAAACAAGCGCATATACAGCAGTTCAAAAGACTCTATAATGCAGGATGGTGGACCACCAAAAGACATTCCTATCAAAAATAATAAACCCCACAATGTTTGAAATTTGGTTAAAAAAAATTATTACATGTGCATGTGTGTAAGCGCATCTGTCTCCAAAAAATCTGATTTTTTTCATTAAAAAATCACATGCAACAAGCGTTCCGTTGTGTAACTGTTAGCATTCTGCAAAATTCAATTTTATTACTGATAAAATTATCAGTAAATTTAACAATAACACTACCCAAGAGTGTTTAATTACCCCATACATTGCACCAGGAGCAGTCAGGTGTAGGCCTCAGCAGTACCCAAGAGGCTTTAATAACCCCTTACCTTGCCCGATCAATTGCGAGATCGAGCAATAACAGGTGTGTTATGGCCTCAGATGTCCTGGGCCGCACTAGCTACACTGAACGGATTAGCGTGTCTCTATCTTTCAAGGACAGGTGCGTGTTGCACGCTGAAACCAGTTCGTGATAGGGATCTGGGATTGCAATTATTTAACCTTAAAACGAGGAATTACCAGTAAGTGAGGGTCATAAGCTGGCATTGATTAAGTCCCTGCTCTTTGTACACACCGCCCGTCGCTATAAGCGATTGGATTAGTTAGTGAGTTGGTTAGTGAGGTCCTCGGATCGGCCCAGGCGGGGTAGGAGAAGGCCCTGGCAGAGCGCCGAGAATTTTACGATCATTGTTGAAATTTGCATCAAGCATGTATTTAGCTACTGCTAAACATACAAAAATGTAAGGCCCAAGGCCAGAGGCACCAGGGAGGCAAGTAGTTTGTGAAAGACACAGAATGAGTCTGGAGCAGTCATTCGCAGTACTCAAGAGGGTTTCATAACCCCTTACATTTAAAGATCAATGTTGACATTTGCATTAAGCATGTATTTAGCTACTGCTAAACTTCAAAAAATTATAGGCCCAAGGCCAGAAGCATCAGTTTTCCCCATATTAGGAGCATAGTTGTCCCCCAGATTAGGCAGCATAGATGTCCCCGAGATTAGGCAGCATAGATGTCACCCAAATTAGGCAGCATAGATGTCCCCCAGATTAGGCAGCATAGATGTCCCCCAGATTAGGAGCATACTTGTCCCCCAGAGTAGGCAGCATTGATGTCCCCCAGATTAGGAGCATACTTGTCCCCCAGATTAGGCAGCATAGATGTCCCCCATATTAGGAGCATAGTTGTCCCTCAGATTAGGCAGCATAGATGTCACCCATATTAGGCAGCATAGATGTCCCCCAGATTAAGCAGCATAGATGTCACCCAGATTAGGCAGCATAAATGTCCCCCAGATTAGGAGCATAGTTGTCCCCCAGATTAGGCAGCATAGATGTGACCCAGATTAGGAGCGCACTTGTCCCCCAGATTAGGCAGCATAGATGTCCCCCAGATTAGGAGCATAGTTGTCCCCCAGATTAGGCAGCATAGATGTCACCCAGATTAGGCAGCATAGATGTCCCCCAGATTAGGAGCATACTTGTCCCCCAGAGTAGGCAGCATAGATGTACCCCAGATTAGGAGCATACTTGTCCCCCAGATTAGGCATCATAGATGTCCACCAGATTAGGAGCATAGTTGTCCCCCAGATTAGTAGCATAGTTGTACCCCAGATTAGGCAATATAGATGTCCCCCAGATTAGGCAGCATACATGTCCCCCAATCAGCGCGGGCCTGTCAGAGCCAATCAAAGGGCCGTATGTGGCAAGCGGGCCGTACAATGCCCAGGTCTGCTCCAGAGGGTTTCATAACCAACCACAATAGAGAAAATGTTGTTGAAGGAGCATGGTCAATCTACTCAGACCCATCTGTCATTGGTGGCTGGAAATCCTGGCTGATCCATCCCGGATTCATCTTGACAAACGTCAATATCTCCACATTTTTAGTGGACAGAAGAATTCGCCTTGGGGTGACTATGGCCCCGGCCGCACTAAACACCCGCTCTGTTGGCACACTACTGGCCGGGCAGGACAGCTTTTCCAGGGCAAACTCCGCTAGTTGCGGCCAAAAACCGAGTTTGGCTGCCCAGAAGTCCAGCGGATCTTCAACGGTTGTTGGCAGGGTCATGTCGAGGTAAGCCACCACCTGCTGGTTCAGGTCCTGCTCCATGTCCACCTGCTGCTGATGAGTAGCTTCACTATGCAGCTGAAGGAAGCTACTCATCAGCGACTGTAGACTCAGGCTGCTGCTGATTGAGCCGGTACTGCTCCTGCCACCCCCCCCCCCCTCCCCAGCAGCCGTGGCAGTGGAAGGCGAGCGCAGAGGGCCCCCCGAGTCAGACCTTCGAGTGGATGGACCATGTGGCCGATAGGCATCGCCCAACCGATTACGTAAAAGCTCCCTGAAGTAGGTCAGTTTGTCCTCCCTCTCAGTGGGTGTAAAAAAGGCCCCCATTCTGGGCCGGTAGCGAGGGTCTAACAAGGTGGAGATCCAGAAGTCATCGCGCTGACGAATTTTTGACAATTTGGGGGTCACTACGCAAGCAACTCAGCATGCATCGTGCCATTTGTGACAGTGACTCGCTGCGACTACCTGCCTCCATCTCCACTGCATACTGCCACGGTGTGTCTGGGTCCTCTGTCTCGCCTCCCTCGTAATAACCCTCCAGCTCCTCTGGCTGCTCCTGCTCCTCCTCTCCTGTCCAATGACCAGAAACACCGGCCATCCCATCCACCGTAAACTGTTCTCCGCTCTGCCCCTCATCATCCTCCTCCAGTTCATCCCCCACAGGACTCATGTAGCCTTCTCATGTAGGCGCAACATCTCCATTGCCGTGACCAGCCATGTTTTCAATAATTTTTTGGAGTAAATGTAGGAGTGGAATTACGTCGTTCATGGCGTAATTCGAGCGACTAAAAAAAAATGTGGCTTCCTCAAAGGGCCTCAGCAAACGGCAGGTGTCACGTATAAGCTGCCACTCGTTCACATGGAAGTTACACAGGGGAGTACTCCTATCTGCTTGTATCATCAAAAAATCCATGATGGCTTTTCTTTGTTCGTATAGTCTGTCCAACATATGGAGGGTGGAATTCCAACATGTGGCAACGTCACAAATGAGACTATGTTGTGGGATACCATTCTGACGCTGCAGCTCAAGCAAAGTGTGCTTGGTGGTGTACGAGTGGCTGAAGTGCATGCACAGTTTCCTTGCCATTCTCAGGACATCTTGCAAATGGGGTGAAGACTTGATGAACTTCTTGACAAACAGATTCAACACGTGTGCCATGCAGGGCGAATGGTTCACACTTCCTTGTCGCAGCGCGGCCAAAATATTCTTCCCATTGTCGGTCACCATGGTTCCCATTTCCAGATTTCGTGGAGTAAGCCATACTCGGATTTCTTCCCTAATGAACTTTAGCAGTTCCTCCCCTGTGTGACTCTATTCGCCAAGGCAAACCATGTGAAGGACGGCTTGACACCGCTGTGCCCTACACACGTGGTACGATGAAGGGCCACCGAGATTTGGACGTGCAGTGGAGGCCGAGGACACGGGGAGGAGGAAGCGCACACTGTAAAAGGACCAACTGCCTGGGAGGCAGAGCGTGGAGGAGGGAGCGGTGTGACCTGTCCAAGTTGCTGTTGTGGCTATGCAGGAACAACATTTACCCAGTGGGCCGTAAAAGACATGTATTGTCCCTGCCCGTAGTTACAGCTCCACATGTCGGCGCTGCTGTGCACTTTTGAACACACCGACAGACTCAAGGACTGGCCCACCTTCTCTTGTACAAACTTATGCAGGGCTGGTACTGCCTTCTTCGCAAAGAAATGACGGCTTGGGACTCTCCACCTCGGCTCGGCACAAGCCATCAATTCCCTGCAAACTGCAGAGTCCACCAGTTGGAAAGGGAGGGACTGCAACACCAGTAACTTGTACAGGAGCACATTCAACTTCTGCGCCGTTGGATGAGTGGGCGCACACTGTTGTCTCTTGGACATGGCTTCGCCGATCGATTGATGGCGGAATGGCTGACTACGAGTGGAAGAAGCAGGAGCGCAAGAAGGAGGGTTTGACACAATGCTCCCTTCGGCTGAGGTGGTAGAGCCTTGGCTGGATGACGGAGTGAGCGGATGGCCACTGGGTGATGCGGCAGGCTGGACCACTACCTCGGAGCCACGGTTATCCCAGGCCCCTTTATGGTGGCGAAACATGTGTTGATGCAGGGCCGTGGTGCCGAGATTGGGACCCTGGCCACGCTTCACTTTTTGCCAACAGATTTTGCATGTGACTACGCTAAGGTCCTCTTGATTCTTTATGAAGAACAACCACACCGCAGAGTAGCTGATTTTCCCACCCGCAGTCCGCACTATTTCACTGCTATTGGCGCCGTCTCCTGTTCCACTACCTCCCTGAATGGTAGCTTGCCGCGAAGCAGGTGGTCTCCCCCTCGCACGTTTGGCTCCTGAATTTCCACTACTGCCACCACCACGCTGATAGCCAACCGTGCTACCGCCTTGCTGCCTCATAGACAAAGAGCAATTCTCTTCTCCTGATGATGATGAAGCCCTGGCTTCTGCACCCGGCTCCCAATTGCGATCGGCTTCTTCATCATTAAAAGATGTGTGCACGTCACTGATGTCCTCCTCGTGTTCTACAACAGTGTCTGCCTCAGGACCCTGAACAATTGAAACACCTCTCACGTCACTCTCCGCATCCCTACTTGCCCGCCTTGCGGAGCAAGCAACACGTCTCCTCACATTCTTGGCTGCCCATTAGCTGCTGACTGTCCTCTATTGGATCGTCCTCAGTAAATAGTGGAGCTGAACCCAGAGCATGAGATACTTCTTTGGTAGAGGGAACAACATAGGACAAAGGCAATGGGATTACGGGGACTGCTCTCGGGCCATGCCAACTGAGGGTTGTGTCTGAGGAACCCACCGACTCTTGACTGGGGTTGTGAGATGTCGCTTGTGATGATGGGGATGAGTGTGCAAACCAATTGATGTGGAGAGATGGGTCGATGACATGACCGCTGGGTGTTAAAGGGAGCTCAGGCCTATTGCTGCGACTCCTGCTACCACTAGCCCCAAGTCTGCTGCCAACTCTGCCTGACGTATGTAGGCTTCTGCCTCTTCTCTGTGCACGTCCTGGCACTTCCCTGCCTGACATACTTAGTGCGTTTATGAGGGTATAGAACAGCAGCAGGCGATTACTTACGGCTGTCCTTTCAAAGTATATAGGCCCTAGACAGAATAACAGTTACTAAATAGTAACTCCTTTGTTGTATGTATGCTCTTTGCAATGATGAGTGCACTGGTATGCGTATTTCTACGCAGAAAAAACACTTTTTTTTTTTTTAAATACACCAGCAGGTGTATACTAATGTGTGGAATAGCACTGAATTTAGCACAGAGACAGAATAACAGGTAGTAAATAGTACACTACTTGGTTCTATGTATGCCCTTTGCAATGATGAATGCACTTTTAAGCGTATTTATACGCAGAAAAAAACTCTTTTTTTGTTGTATACACCGGACGGTGTATACTAATGTGTGGAATAGCACTGAATTTAGCACCGAGACTGAAATACAGGTACTAAATAGTACACTACTTGGTTGTATGTATGCCATTTGCAATGATGAGCGCACTGTTAAGCGTATTTGTACGCAGGAAAACCTTTTTTTCTTTAATACACCGGCAGGTGTATAACGTGTGGGATAACACTGAATTGAGCACAGAGACAGAAAAAAGGTGGTATATGGTACGCTATTTGCTTGTATTTAGGCCCTTTGCAATGATAAGGCCACTGAAAAAGTGTATTTGTACGCAGGAAAAACTTTTTTTTCTTTAATACACTGGCAGGTGTATAACGTGTGGTATAACACTGAATTTAGCACAGAGACAGAGTAACAGGTGAAAAATGGTAAAAAGGCACTAAAGTCCACACTAATATGACTTATTTCTGAACAGCAGCAGGACCCAACAGTGCAACACCACAAAAAAAAAATCCAGGGATTAAACCCTAAATTGCACTCTGTCACACAATTCTTAGCAGCAGAAGATTTGTGGAGCAAAAAAAAAAAAAACTCAATTGGGCTGACAAATGAGGAGATAAGATGCTTCAGAAAGTTCAGGCAGCTTGGAGATCTGTATGAGGCAGCTGACAGCTATCTGCCCCTCTCTGCTGCAATGCTCAATAACGTGAATAGGAGGTTTAGCTATCAATGATCCTTCTCAGTGTAACAGCAAAGCACTCTGCACTCCTGCCTTTCACTAATGCTGATGTGACTAGCAGTTGCAGTGTAACGCTGTGGTATGAGAAATTCACACACACAGTCCCGTCCTCTCCATCTGAGTGCATAGATGAAATGAAGAGAGGCTAGATGGCCGCCGATTATATAGGGGCTGTGAAATCACAGGGGTCAGTGAACACTCATAGGCTGCATCTCACATGTGATTCAGGGTCAGCCCGCCTACCTTCATTCCCGCCGCTGTTTCCCGCCCTCCCATTATCCCCATCCCCATGTACTCACATGTGGATCCACCATCTTAGGTCTCCAATAGCCTGGAACGCTGTAAAATGGAGTTTAATTAAGCGATTCGTGCGATAGAATCGCGGCGATATTCATATTCGTTGCAAATCGAATTTTTCATGAAATTTGTAACAAATTCGGTTTCGTCAACTTCAATTCGCTCATCTCTAGTCACGACCCCCGCAACCCGCAAAATGTTCCGAATGCTGGGGCAGTGGAGTACCCCTATAAAAACTGCAGTGGCAGAATCCAAAAAATTGCGACGTGGAAATCAAGCCTGAGGGACACATAGCAGTAAACAACAAAGATAAGAGTAGAATCACACATACATGATATTTGTCGTATGCAGCAGAGAGCATTATGTATCTATTCTGTCTGTGCAAAATCTGTTTAATTGGTGGTGTGACTATGCATAGAGAGTTTTGTGCAGTGTTTTTTTATTCAACCTGTCAGTCACCACCAGGTACCATCTGTTTACCCCTAGCCATACATGCTGATGTATCTTTGCAATGCCTTAACTGCTCAGAAGCACATGATACACTCCTAGATTACCTACCAGTGTTATACAGAGATTTTAGGGCTCTTGGATAGTGTTATCCACATATTTTTGGGCTATTGGGGAGGTACAACTTAGCAGAGAACTAGTTTATTCAGTACCATAAAATGTTGCTAGAGTTGAGCGAATGAGTAGAACCAAACTTTTGAAAAGTTAGCTCATCTCTAATCTTGATACACTTCCACTCAACAGGCTTACAGGCGATACTCAAAAATGTTTAATATTGTGCAAAAGTCCATTGCATTTCATTAATGCAACTTAAAAAGGGAAAGAAAGCATGAAGTGCTTCAAAATCTCCTGGTAGATGGATGCATTGACCCTGGACTTAATGAAGCACAGTGGGCCAATACCAGCAGGTGACATGGCTCCAACTCCAAAAAATCATAGTAATTGGGTGGGCTTTGGGGTTTTCATGAGCTGTAAGCCAGAATCATCATATTATGACAAATCACCGCATGAACTATCTTGCTTTACATGTAATGAATCTCTCTCATATGTCAGTTTTACCTTTTAAAAGGAGAACTCCGGTATGGGTGGGAAAAAACAACTTATCCCCTATCCTAAGCATAGGGGCTAAGTGTTAAATCGCGGGGGGTCCGACAGCTGGGGCCCTCTGTGATCTCCTGTACGGGGACCCGGCATTGAGCAGGAGCCGAGCGTTTTCGACCACAGCCGAAGCTGCGGCCGACACGCCCCCTCCATTCACTTCTATGGCAGGGCTGGAGTGCTACCTTTGGCAATCTCCGGCCCTGCCATGGAAGTGAATGGAGGGGGCGTGTCGGCCGCAGCTTCGGCTGTGGTCGAAAACGCTCGGCTCCTGCATTGAGCAGGAGCGAGCCGGGTCCCCGTACAGGAGATCGCAGGGGGCCCCAGCTGTCGGACCCCCCGCGATCTAACACTTATCCCCTATGCTTAGGATAGGGGATACGTTTTTTTTCCCATACCGGAGTTCTCCTTTAAGTTGCATTACTGAAATAAATGAACTTTGCACAATATTCAAATTTTTCAATTTTCACCTTTACATCTGAGAGCTTGAGCAGCATAAAGCTCCATGGTGTGAGACAACAGAAGGAGTCCAGACAGTCCAGTAAGCCAAGTGCATGATTACATTGCACACAGATAAAGAGACCACATCAACAGCTGCCATTTAGCTACAAGTTAGAAGGGCCAGTTGTGCACCATTGATGATATTTGGTAACTATTAAAGGGGTATTTCAGGCAAAAATATCTTATCATATCTCATTATAAGATGCCTGATCGCGGGGGGGGGGGGGGGGGGTTGGATGGGGGGGGGACCGTTGGGACTGCATCTCCAGTTTCGGAAACCTCAGGTTTTCCAGGACTGGAGACGTGATGTAACGCCATGCCTCCTCGTGATGTCATGCCACGCCCCCTCCATTCATGTCTATGGGAGGTGGCATAGCGGCCATTACACCCCCTCCCATAGACATGAATTGAGGGGGCGTGGTGTGACGTCACAAGGGGGCGTGGTGTGATGTCACACCATGCCCCCTGGAGAGGCAGCCCCGCATAGAATCCTTTGGATAAGGGATAAGATGTTTCTGCCCAGAATACCCCTTTAAGCATAGATACGTGGAGAAACCAAAGGGAAATTGAGGTGAGAGAGAAGCACAGCCAACTGGCAAACAACTATTCTAGTTTACCGAAGTGTAAAGGCAAGGAAACATTTGCTTACTTAGCCAGAGCAAGGGCGACACATAGCAGTGATCTAGCCTATGGTATCTTGACTGGCCCCATTCTAAGATAGTTGTTTTATGATGCTGTCAGGTAGAAAGGTTTGCATCGAACATGTGTTTAAACTTCAACTTCTAAAATTCAAGTGCGCCCGCATAGGGACTTAGCACAATATGTACTATGGCAATCCAGAGAAAATCTCTGTGTGTAAAATAGAGAGGCAGGATGTTTGGTAACCTTGATTTGAAGCACATAAATAAGTACATCTTGGGGATATCTCTCTTGTGAAACCCTGTCTATTTGCATGATAGTGACCCTAATGTGAAGCTTATAAATAGAATTATGAGGGCAAAAAACAAGGGCAAAAGTGCATCAAGTAGATTGTGCTGCTGTCATGGATTAGTACTATGACAGTAGTGACATAACCCTTGTAATAAAGCCTTCCACCAATTGTTAGGTGAACATGGCTTATTTAATGTTTTTACTGCACTTGAGGGCTTATAACCCTTTTCTCTATAGTTACTAAGATAAGATAATGTGAATCAACGTATATTTACACTAATCACATTAATGGTCTTAGAAGACAGGAGCTGCGTTCGCTTTAAAAATGGCAAGAACAGCCAGGACTCACCTCAAATGTTGGACAGTGGAAATGGTGACAATGCCTTCCATTAACCCATTAGATCTGGCAATCAAAGTTGATAACAAGATCTAAAATGTTAAATTACTAGTGCCAATGAGTTTGGAGGGGCTGGTCGGGACCATTGTGGGGTAATCGCGGAGTCTCAATAAACTGAGATGATAGCTGGAGGTCACTTAGCCTCCTCCGCGTGGTCATATCGGCGCTCCAGGCACCTCAGCAAAAGGTAGTAATGAAGAACCGATAACACTTATCAATGCTATGCCTATGGCACAGCACTGAATAGTGTATGCAATAAAAATATTGCATGTAATAGTAAAAAATAAAAAAAAATAAAGATGTAAAAAAAATTTCTAATCCCCCCCCCCCATAAAAGATGAAATCACCACCTTTTCCCATTTTTAAAATAAAATAATGTAAAAATAAATAAATAAAGTTATTTGGTATTGCCAACCATGCTGCAGCTCAGATTCATGGTCTTGACAATCTACTTATAGCCTAGGCCATCTTTATGTAGGGCAAAAATTCTTTTTTCAGATGCTCAGAGAGTTCTTTTCCATGACGTGCCATGATGGACTTCCAGTGATCAGTATTAGAGAGTGTGATAACACCAAATTTAAGACATCTGCTCCCCATTCACACCTGAGACCTTGTAACACTAAGGAGTCATATGACTCCAGGGAGGGAAAATGGCTAATTGGACCCAATTTGGATTTTTTTTTTCCTAGTGGTATACTTT
Organism: Hyla sarda; assembly: GCF_029499605.1. NCBI lineage: Eukaryota > Metazoa > Chordata > Amphibia > Anura > Hylidae > Hyla > Hyla sarda. The sequence goes on from NC_079193.1 coordinate 253,735,467, forward strand.
CTTTTCTTTCCAAGGTTCATGGATTAATATCTGTATGTTGGGTTATTTGAAGGGACAGCAACATTAAACACTGTTATACAGGCTGTGCACTCACTATTTTACATTGTAACAGAGTGTCATTTCTTAAGTGTTGTCACATGAAAAGATATAATAAAATATTTACAAAAAAGTGAAGGGTGTACTCACTTATGTAAGATACTGTATATTTATCCATTGTTTCCAGTGTGATATCATGATTTGGTGCCTGCCCCATCTCGTTTCAGAAGGTATACATCCGAGATGTGCACAGGATGGAAATGAAGCACCAGGGAGCAGAAAACGAATTATACTGTGCAGTTTTACAATTTTACTTTACATTCTAAGTGTACGGTCACACATAGCGCATGCATAGCGTATTTCACGCTGCAGATGTGCTTGTGCCAGTCACTAGAGCGAGCTCCCTGCTTCAACTTGGTAGCCCTCTGTGTCTGCTTGTAGCAGATCTGCAGCAGGAAATTCATTGCTACGAGCACACACAGGGATATAAAGCTGCAGTAGGGAGCTTATTCTAATGAATACCATTAGCACATTTGCAGCATGAAATAAGCTACGGATGTGCTACATGTGACCCTTCCCTTAAGCATAATTATTTTATGCTCAGGATGGTGCATAGCTATTTCTTGTTCTGCCCATTTTAGGGCCTAACCAGAGCTTGGCTGTTTACCAGTAATACTCAAACTTGGACTTCCTTTTCCTTACTTTTCTGGCAAATTCCAATATCCATGCCTTCATCTTTTTTTTTTGCAATGTCAATATTTTGACTTTTGGTTTAGATGGTCCATAAAAGATTAGTCAAGTTTATGGCAAATTAAGAGCTGCAAAAAAACAAAGTTGTCTTTTTTGTTAACTTATCTCTATTTAGTGTACTACTTCATTTTCTTATGGTGCATCATGGAGTATTGCATCTTAAAATGAAGAAACACAAGACAACAATTATCATATGAATTAAGTTGAATGAACAATGCATTTTTCTTTATGTTACAGTCTATGTTGTACAGGTAGAAGTATATATTTTTTTATTGTTGTTCAAACAGATATTTCAAGAATCTTTTGTAAAACAAATTGAAAAACCTAATCCCTCCTCTGCAAAAATCTAAATTCTGATCCCCCATCATAGACAATTTTCTCACTTCTTTGGAGCTTGAACGATTATTATACATCTTTGATGTGTTCCTTATATTCTCTTTTTCTGTGCCCCCGCAAGATTTATTTTTTCTTGTATTAACAGTGAGGGATCCTTGCCAAACTAAAATTTTTACTTTTCTCTACACATTAACTTTTTCTGAGCTTTAACTATAATTACTGTGTTCAAACTGTGTAAATATTATGCTTTTCTGATACATAATATGTAAATGTTTCTCCTTTGAATGCCTTGCTCTCATATTTAAAATCTAGCCTGATGTATTTAATTATTATTAATTATATGTAAGTCTATGGAAAATAAATAATGTGTTAGTTTTTAAATCCTTCCCCAGGAATGTATTCTGGGCCTTAAAGGGGTACTCCAGTGGAAAACATTTTTTTTTTTTAAATCAAATGGTGCCAGAAAGTTAAGTAGATTTGTAAATGATATCAAAAATGTGTAGCTCACTTAGGATATGGGGAAGAAGAGGGGGGGGGGGGGGGAGTGCTCGAGGTTAAAGGTGATGCCTTCACCCAATAGGCCTAAGAAATATATGTAAAAGAGGGATGTATATATGATATATATACAAAAACCAGTCCTCAAGAGCACTGAGGGTATAGAATGAGGAAAAGAAAAGAAAGAAAAGTTTTAGGATCCAATAAAAATATATTTATTATAATAATGATATAAAATATGACCGATCGCCCTGCAGGGCCCTTGCAAAAGCGAAAGGTATATGTGATATTGGGTAAAATAAATGAATAAATATAGCACTAATCAAATAAAAATATAAATATATATATCCACTATAATGAGTTATGTTGGTATAAATATATATATGGTTCACAGTTCGTCACAACCAACAATATTGCAGAAAAGCAGTAACAATAAATTCCAATGGTACTGAATAGATCACATCAAAGTCTCCAGTAACATAAATCGTGCCGCTTGTGACTGTGTTGCGATCCTGGTTAACCACAGCGCAGTTGTATCAATAAATCCAGAAGTAAAGTTTGTAACCTTGTTGCAGTTTTGGGATAGTTATAACATAACTGTATCAGCGGTGTTTGTAAAAGCAATGTTCATAACGGAACGGTGCACAGCACCACTCACCCTCCTCGGCAGATCTCGGATGCAGGCTTGGTACGGCAGTATCTTAAGGTGGCGATGTCTGTCTGTACTTGCGGTGCCTTATTGAGGTACAGCCTGGGTGAGTGGCTCTCCGGTGGGCTCAGAAGTTCCCGGGTTGGCACGGAATGGCGTCCGGCCTCATGGGGTGATGTCCGGGAGTTCCGCCGCCCGGGGCTGTGATGGAAGATTGCAGGAAGCAGGTGCGAATCTGAATAGGGCGCTAGCAGTTCGCGCGTCACAGTGGTCCCAGTGATAGGGGCATCCAGCAGTTGCAAATTAAAAATTAAAAATAGTGGATATAGTCTATTTTCAAGTGATGTACACTTAATAGAGTAGTGCTTGATAACGGGTCAGACGCGTTTCAAGGCCGCAGGCGATCTCTTGTCACTGAAGAAAAGGCCCGCGGCCTTGAAACGCGTCTGACCCATTATCAAGCACTACTCTATTAAGTGTACATCACTTGAAAATAGACTATATCCACTATTTTTAATTTTTAATTTGCAACTGCTGGATGCCCCTATCACTGGGACCACTGTGACGCGCGAACTGCTAGCGCCCTATTCAGATTCGCACCTGCTTCCTGCAATCTTCCATCACAGCCCCGGGCGGCGGAACTCCCGGACATCACCCCATGAGGCCGGACGCCATTCCGTGCCAACCCGGGAACTTCTGAGCCCACCGGAGAGCCACTCACCCAGGCTGTACCTCAATAAGGCACCGCAAGTACAGACAGACATCGCCACCTTAAAATACTGCCATACCAAGCCTGCATCCGAGATCTGCCGAGGAGGGTGAGTGGTGCTGTGCACCGTTCCGTTATGAACATTGCTTTTACAAACACCGCTGATACAGTTATGTTATAACTATCCCAAAACTGCAACAAGGTTACAAACTTTACTTCTGGATTTATTGATACAACTGCGCTGTGGTTAACCAGGATCGCAACACAGTCACAAGCGGCACGATTTATGTTACTGGAGACTTTGATGTGATCTATTCAGTACCATTGGAATTTATTGTTACTGCTTTTCTGCAATATTGTTGGTTGTGACGAACTGTGAACCATATATATATTTATACCAACATAACTCATTATAGTGGATATATATATTTATATTTTTATTTGATTAGTGCTATATTTATTCATTTATTTTACCCAATATCACATATACCTTTCGCTTTTGCAAGGGCCCTGCAGGGCGATCGGTCATATTTTATATCATTATTATAATAAATATATTTTTATTGGATCCTAAAACTTTTCTTTCTTTTCTTTTCCTCATTCTATACCCTCAGTGCTCTTGAGGACTGGTTTTTGTATATATATCATATATACATCCCTCTTTTACATAGATTTGTAAATTACTTCTATTAAAAAATCTTAATCCTTCCAGTACTTATCAGCTGCTGTATGTTCCAGAGGAAGTTCTTTTCTTTTTAAATTTCTTTTCTGTCTGACCACAATGCTCTCTGCTGACACCTCTGTCCATGTCAGGAACTGTCCAGAGCAGGATAGGTTTGCAATGAGGATTTGTTCCTGCTCTGGACAGTTCCTGACATGGACAGAGGTGTCAGCAGAGAGCACTGTAGTCAGACAGAAAAGAAATTAAGGAAGAGAAGAACTTCCTGTGAAACATACAGCAGCTGATAAGTACTGGAAGGATTAAGATTTTTTTAATCAAAGTAATTTACAAATCTTTTTAACTTTCTGGCACGAGTTGATTTAAAAAAAAAATGTTTTCCACCTGAGTACCCTTTTAATGCCAAAGTGATTTACTTAGTTTTCCAATCACCACATTCCAAGAGATACTGCATAACTTTCTCAGTATTTTTAACATAAGTTTTTACATTTAACATTAACATTTAAATAGCAGCATTTTAAAGGGATATTCCAGGATTTTTTTTTTATTTGACTATGATACAGGGGCTGTAAAATTAGTGTAGTTCATAATATAGTGTCTGCACCTACGTGTGATGTTTTTCTCACAAATCTTCTGTGATTTTCACCCCAATATTTATTTTTAACAGCATACAAAATGACTGCAGCCATAGCCAGCAGGGGTGAGGTGGCACTGGTGCCACCTCACAATCGCCCTGATTCGTCGGCCGGTTGTCACTCCCGCAACCTGCTCCGCCTCTCTTCCGGAGGACGTGAGCGGGTGCGGGAAGAAGACCCCGGGTGCTGGGGACCCCGATCCCCGGCGTCCCTGTTGGGATCGGGGCCCCAGGAGCGACGGCCGCGGCGAGGGACTGACCTGCAGCGGAGCAGCAGCAGGAGGTGAGTGACAGCCTCCTGCTGTTGCTTAGCAACAGCTCCCAGCATGCAAAAAGGGCATGCTGGGAGCTGTACTTATGGAACAGCAGGAGGCAGACCACCACAACTCCCAGCATTCCCTTATGAGCATGCTGGGACTTATAGTTTTGCAACAGCTGGAGGCACATTTTTTCTATGGAAAAGTGTACCTTCAGCTGTTGTGTAATTACAACTCCCAGCTTGCACAAACAGCTAAAGTGCATGCTGGGAGTTGTAGTGGTGCATCTTCTGGTTGCATAAATACAACTCCCAGCATGCCCATTGGCTGTCGGTGACTGCTGAGAGTTGTAGTCTTGCAACAGCTGAAGGCACACTGGTTGTGAAACTCAGAGTTTTTTTTTTACCTAACTCAGTGTTTCACGACCGGTGTGCCTCCAGCTGTTTTTTTTTACATATGCAAAAGTCGTGAAACACCTGTGGGGTATAAAGGTTCACTTAACCCCTTGTTACATTCACCGAGGGGTCTAGTTTCCAAAATGGTATGCCATGTGTTTTTTTTTTTTTTTTTTGCTGTCCTGGCACCATAGGGGCTTCCTAAATGCGACATGCCCCCCGAGAAAAATTTGGTCTCAAAAAGCCAAATATGACTCCTTCTCTTCTGAGCATTGTACTTTGCCCGTAGTGCACTTCAGGCCAACTTATGGGGTACCTCCATACTCAGAAGAGATGGGGTTACAAATTTTGGGTGGGTATTTTCTGCTATTGACCCTTGCAAAAATGTGAAATTTGGGGGAAACACATTTTTGTGATATTTTTTTATTTATTTTTTCACGTATGCAAAAGTCGTGAAACACCTGTGGGGTATTAAGGCTCACTTTATTCCTTGTTACGTTCCTCAAGGGGTCTAGTTTCCAAAATGGTATGCCATGTGTTTTTTTTTTTTTTTTTTTTTGCTGTTCTGGCACCATAGGGGCTTCCTGAATGCAACATGCCCCCCAAAAACCATTTCAGAAAAACGTACTCTCCAAAATCCCCTTGTCGCTCCTTCGCTTCTGAGCCCTCTACTGCGCCCGCTGAACACTTCACTTAGACATATGAGGTATGTCCTTACTCGAGAGAAATTGGGCTACAAATATAAGTATACATTTTCTCCTTTTACCCCTTGTAAAAATTCAAAAATTGGGACTACAAGAACATGCGAGTGTAAAAAATGAAGATTGTGAATTTTCTCCTTCACTTTGCTGCTATTCCTGTAAAACACCTAAAGGGTTAAAACGCTGACTGAATGTCATTTTGAATACTTTGGGGGGTGTAGTTTTTATAACGGGGTAATTTGTGGGGTATTTCTAATATGAAGACCCTTCAAATCCACTTCAAACCTGAACTGGTCCCTGAAAAAAAGCGAGTTACAAAATTTTGTGAAAAATTGGAAAATTGCTGCTGAACTTTGAAGCCCTCTGGTGTCTTCCAAAAGTAAAAACAAGTCAATTTTATGATGCAAACATAAAGAAGACATATTGGAAATGTGAATTAAAAAAAAATATTTGGAATATCCATTTTTCTTACAAGCAGAGAGCTTCAAAGTTAGAAAAATGCAAAATTTTCAAATTTTTCATCAAATTTGGGGATTTTTCATCAAGAAAGGATGCAAGTTACCACAAAATTTTACCACTATGTTAAATAAGAATATGTCACGAAAAAAACAATCTCGGAATCAGAATGATAACTAAAAGCATTCCAGAGTTATTAATGTTTAAAGGGACAGTGGTCAGAATTGCAAAAAACGTCCGAGTCCTTAAGGTGAAAAAGGGCTAAGTCCTTAAAGGGGTTATCCAGGAAAAAACTTTTATATATATATATATATATATATATATATATATATATATATATATATATCTCAACTGGCTCCAGAAAGTTAAACAGATTTGTAAATTACTTCAATTAAAAAATCTTAATCCTTTCAGTACTTATGAGCTTCTGAAGTTTAGGTTGTTCTTTTCTGTCTAAGTAATCTCTGATGACACGTGTCTCGGGAACCGCCCAGTTTAGAAGAGGTTTGCTATGGGAATTTTCTTCTAAACTGGGCATTTCCCGAGACACGTGTCATCAGAGATTACTTAGACAGAAAAGAACATCCTTAACTTCAGAAGCTCATAAGTACTGAAAGGATTAAGATTTTTTAATAGAAGTAATTTACAAATCTGTTTAACTTTCTAGAACCAGTTGATATATAAAAAAAAGTTTTTTCCTGGAATACCCCTTTAAGGTGTTAAGGTTCATTAAACTTGTTGGTAAATTTTTATTAATGAAGGGGTAATGGCATTTTTTTTATTTTTTTTATTTTGTGCTTTAAATGGGCACTGTAATTTGCAATAAAAAATGTTTATAATCCAGATAACAACATTTTATGTATATTTGTGTACATTTTTTTGGGAAAAAAACAACTGTCTTGTCCCTGCAGCTTTTGCCTGTGTATCTCGGCAGAAACAAAATGCTTGAATGGTGATCGGGACAAGCGGGGCTTTTTCTTGTCAATCAGCCTGCTGTGTGAGCCGGTGGGTATCATAGAACCTCAGCACACAGCACAGAGCCCAGGCAATAGCTGCAGTGACAAGACAACATTTTTTCACCCAGATACATACACATTTTTTAAGCAATGTAAATTACAAATATACATATAATTTTATTATATACACTAGCTGAGTACCCGGCGTTGCCAGTTTTTTCCTTCCTTATCCTTGTTGAGGAGGAAAATCAACAAAGAAGGAAGCTTTTGACTTCATATCCAATCCTCATATATTGTTGTCATATGTTTGTTGTTGACATATAAGTAACGTGTGCCAAGTTTCATGTTAATATCGTTATCTGTTTGGACGTGATACTGGAACATACACAAACATATTGAGTTGTATATATATATATATATATATATATATATATATATATATATATATATACCGTATATACTCGAGTATAGGCCAAGTTTTTCAGCACGATTTTTCGTGCTGAAAACACCCCCCTCGGCTTATACTCGAGTGAACTCCCCCACCCGCAGTGGTCTTCAACCTGCGGACCTCCAGAGGTTTCAAAACTACAACTCCCAGCAAGCCCGGGCAGCCATCGGCTGTCCGGGCTTGCTGGGAGTTGTAGTTTTGAAACCTCCGGAGGTCCGCAGGTTGAAGACCACTGCGGCCTTCAACATCATCCAGCCCCCTCTCACCCCCTTTAGTTCTGAGTACTCACCTCCGCTCGGCGCTGGTCCGGTCCTGCAGGACTGTCCGGTGAGGAGGTGGTCCGGTGGGATACTGGTTCCGGGCTGCTATCTTCACCGGGGAGGCCTCTTCTAAGCGCTTCGGGCCCGGCCTCAGAATAGTCACGTTGCCGTGACAACGACGCAGAGGTGCGTTCATTGCCAACGTACTTCTGCGTCATTGTTAAGGCAACGCCTCTATTCCGGGCCGGAAGCGCGGAGAAGAGGCGCCCCCGGTGAAGATAGCAGCCCGGACCACCTCCCCACCGGACCACCTCCTCTCCGGACAGCCCTGCAGGACCGGACCAGCGCCGAGCGGAGGTGAGTACTCAGAACTAAAGGGGGTGAGAGGGGGCTGGATGATGTTTAAGGCCGCAGTGGTCTTCAACCTGCGGACCTCCGGAGGTTTCAAAACTACAACTCCCAGCAAGCCCGGACAGCCGATGGCTGCCCGGGCTTGCTGGGAGTTGTAGTTTTGAAACCTCTAGAGGTCCGCAGGTTGAAGACCACTGAGGGCGAATGATGAGAAGAGGATGATGAAGGGGGGGGTGTGGGGATGATGAAGGGGGGTGGGGATGATGAAGGGGGGGGGTGTGGGATGATAAGGGGATGATGAAGGGGGGATGTGTGGGATGATAAGGGGATGATGAAGGGGGGATGTGCGGGATGATAAGGGGATGATGAAGGGGGGATGTGTGGGATGATGACAAGGGGATGATGAAGGGGGGATGTGTGGGATGATAAGGGGATGATGAAGGGGGGATGTGTGGGATGATGACAAGGGGATGATGAAGGGGGGATGTGTGGGATGATAAGGGGATGATGAAGGGGGGATGTGTGGGATGATAAGGGGATGATGAAGGGGGGATGTGTGGGATGATGACAAGGGGATGATGATGAGGATGTTAATGACGGGTCTGGATGATGACAGGGGGGGATGAGGTATTTCCCACCCTAGGCTTATACTCGAGTCAATAACTTTTCCTGGGATTTTGGGTTGAAATTAGGGGTCTCGGCTTATACTCGGGTCGGCTTATACTCGAGTATATACGGTATATATAAATAATATACAAAGGTTATTTTTGCAAATGATTGTTCCTATTAAAAGTTACACTGTTCAGCAGCTGCCCGACATTGGTCACTACAGCTAAATTTACTATTAACTAAGACTCCTAAATCCTTTTCCATGTCAGTCATCCCAAGGGTGCTCCCATTTAATACATAATCCCAGCCCGGATATTTCTTCTCCATGTGCATTACCTTACATTTATCAGTGTTGAACCTCATCTGCCACTTCCCAGCCCAAACCTCCAAACTTTCCAGATCCATTTGTAACAGTTCACTGTCCTCTATAGTGTTTACCGCTTTACAGAGTTAAGTATCATCTGCAAAGATTGCTACTTTACTATTCAACCCTTCTACAAGGTCATCAATAAATATATTAAATAGAACAGAACCCAAGACGGACCCCTGTGGTACCCCACTAGTAACAGTCACCCAATCAGAAAAAGTACCATTAATAATGACAGGACCGATCCCTCATAAAGCCATGCTGATATGGGGTCATACATTTATTTTTGTTAAGATACTCCAGAATTGCATCAGTTAGAAAACCCTCAAACAATTTACATACAACGGAGGTTAAACTAACAGGTCTATAATTCCCGTGGTCACCTTTTGATCCCTTTTCAAATATTGGTACCACATTTGCCATGCGCCAGTCCTGGGGAACAGTACCTGTTACTATAGAGTCCATGAATATTAAAAATAGGGGTCTGTCTATCACATTACTTAATTACTTTAGAAGACAGGGGTGAATGCCATCTGGACCTGGTGATTTGTCTATTTAGATTTTTTGTAGGCGGCACTGTACTTCTTCCAGGGTTAGATAGGTGACCTGTACTGGGGAGTTTCCCTTATCTCGCTGTATTTCACCTGGCCTTTCATTTTCTTCGGTGAATACAGTGTAGAAGAATTTGTTTAATATATTTGCTTTTTCCTGATCCCCGTTCATAATTTTTATAATTTATTAATTCATTAATTTAAAATCAGTGAGAGAAATAAACCTGAAGAAATATTTCTCTGTGATACACAAACAAAATAAAAGGAAAAGCGAGAAACCAAACTACCTTTAGAGGGAGAAACACAATGTAAAATAGGACCACTGGGATTCTGGATTGCCGAGGGCCCTTGAACCGGAGGGCTATACTTCTGTGAAAGAATTAATGGATCTGTGGGACAAAGGGGAGGGAATCTTGCCTGTTGAAGGAGAATATGTTAGGTCAACATGGAAATAATTACAACCAAATTAAATTTGCGGCTTTGGAAAAGGTTGAAAAGTCCATAAAAAGGGAAGAACATCAAAAATTGTTAGCAAAAGAATCCAGGTGGATACTAAGACTCAACGCCTTAGGCCCCTTAGGGCTGAATGATAAAAATGATCTTGGAGCCCTGCTATAATTTTGATGTCTTCCCTTTTAGGTTCCTATTCACATGAATACATTCTCTTTAATTTGTTTTTAACCTAGCACTTTCAATCGGGCACAAAAGGGTTAACATTTTTTTTTTGTTTGTTTCTCACCTGGTTGTCACGCAGCGAGAAAAGGGGTTAAATATGTGGAGAGATCGTGATGATGCATACACCGCTTGACGAAGCGCCAAGAGGCGTCATACGTCCATAGCCGGTGTCTGAGTTCCCCTCGAACCAGAAGAGAATAGGACTCGTTCACCGTTGCCGCCAGCCAGGGATCTAGCACCAGATGAGTGCTCCATACCATTCTTCATATATTATTTGTCAGAACACTGTTGTTTCCGACGTGAGCACCTCCTATTATCCCGGTTTCCAAACTAATCATGCCCAGCAACAGCTTGTCAGTATAGCGTTGGTTCGCAATTGTGGATATTTATTGCTACATCAGTGCCGATTTATAATACTTTTTCTTGTGGATATGTTATATAGAGCTCATGTCCCGGTATTTCTGTAATGTTGCTGCTGATCTAGCTATTTGATTAATTGCTTTATTCTCATAGCTCTAAAAAGTGGGACAGTTTGGGTGGGTACACAAGTAGGCAGGGGCAGAGGGTGTGGGTAGTAGTGTTGAGCGGCATAGGCCATATTCGAATTCGCGATATTTCGCGAATATATGGACGAATATTCGTCATATATTCGCTAAATTCGCATATTCGTAATATTCGCGTTTTATTTTCGTATATGCGAAAATGTGCGCATGTGAAAAATTAACATATGCGAAAATTAGCATATAAAAATTACCATAAGCGGAAATTTGCATATGCGGAAATTAACATATGCAAATTTTCGCATATGTAAATTTTTGCATATGCGAAAATTCGCTCGCCAGTCTCACACAGTAGTATTTGAGCCTTCTTTACACCACACAAGCTGGAAGCAGAGAGGGGTGATCACTGTGATGTGTACTGTGAAAAAAATAAAAGAATATTCGTAATTACGAATATATAGTACTATATTCGTGAATAAAATTCGTATTGCGAATATTCGCGAGCAACACTAGTGGGTAGTTCAGGGCTGCAATCTTTCCCTGCCCCAATGACATTTTACTTTCACAGGCCAATTTCCTGCATTTGCTGTATCATGGCCGCTCTAGTGGCGCATATGCAGGCTCTCACACATTTTGTGCAAACTCTGCAGTAGACTAAATTTTGTAGATGCCCATGGAGTACAGGGGTCCATCTAGAAGATACCTCAAAACCCCAATTAGAGGCTGAGCAACTCCCTGTCTATAGTGATAAACTCCTTCTCAGCTAGAGAAAAAAGTAATCATGTGACAAACTTTCCCTTCGGAATGCTTCTGAAACAGGAATGTTTTCAATCTTGAAGGCAATCACCTTATTGTTGTATATATACAATATATGTATATGTATATATATATATATATATATATATATATATATATATATATATATAAAGAGAGAGAGAGAGAGAGAGAGAGAGAGTATATAAAGTATTTTGTGGGTGGGTATCAGAACATCTTTGCAAGTGTTAAGGGCCATTATGAGTATATCTGTGCAAATGGTAAAGGTGTATATCAGTATGCCCATGTAAGTATCAAAGGTGTATATGAATGCATGGTAGTGTATACTTGTCCCAGACTAGACTGAAAAAAATGAATACACACCTGATCTGATTATATCAGTTTAGAATTGATTTAAGGTGGGGGTTGCAATTTGGGAACCTGCCTAGGGCACCAAAAAAATCCTTTCCCAGCCCTGTTGTTATTTCTTTGTTATACAGTGTAAATGCAAGTTTCTTCATATGCAGCTACAGCATAAGTTTCTGATAACAGTAGCCGCATTGCGATCACAAGGAAGCACAGAGATGATGGACATGTTGATGGACTTATTTTAAGTGAAAAGTATGATATGCAAGTTTCAAATAAGTAGGGCAATCTGTGGCAGACAGACACATCTTTGAGACCCATATTGGCACAGTAGCATTGACAAAATAATAAAGTCAGTAACTATAGCACAACCCAACTTGGGCAGGGGGGACTTTAGCATATATTGCGGTAACGACCATGGTGAAAGGGGCACTCAGGAAAGTCATGCCATTGTTGAAAAGAAAACATTTTTGTTTATCTGAAAGCTCTGTGTCAAGCTGAGGGGACCCTTCTTACAGAGTGCTAAAATGCATTGTTGATATCTTTATTTCACAATCTTCTTAGTGACAGTAGTAAGGGAAGATGTGTGAAGATGAAAAATGAAAACCGAAAAGAACACTGACAGAAATTGATTAAATATTTCACAGTGAAGAAATATTACGGCAACGGATCTATGAACTCAAAATAATAAACATCAATCAAAATTATAAAAAGTCTATTAAATTAGAAAAATATCCAGTCCATATTTATCGAAAGTCAGTATGGAAGATGACTGAATAATAGGTAATTTTCTATATATAGCCCAAATGGATTATTTTAACAATTTAATGAACATACAGTCCAGTCTTTATGTGCAGCATGCCAATCAATAGTATTTCACCAGTAAGGCTACAGTATGTTTCCAAAGAATTTGGGCCATTTTTTTAAACCATAAAAGGACTGCTGAAAGAATAGACCAAAAACAGACCACTTAGACTAGGTTCACAAATTTTCGGCATCCGGCTTGGTAAAGCCAGCCAAAGACGCTATGCAACTAATGCTCCAACTGTATCAGTAGTTTATCATCTGGTGTCCATTAATTTTGAACACCCCTTCCTGAGTGTATGCTTTTAAAACAGAAAGTATCCCTGGTTGTTGGTAGATGCCTGCCATGTTAAAATGTACATTGAGGAATTGGAAGATGCAATGGCTTTTTCCAAAAATTAGTAACAGGTTTTGAGTTTGGGAAGTAAACAAGATAGCATGGATTTTTCCAAGTGTTCCAAAAATTATCCTATTTTGGAAGGAGCAACTGGCTTTGAGTCTGGTAAATGAAGATGCAATACATTTTTTCAATCATTCCAAAAATGATCCCTTTTTGGTAGCAGCAACAGGATTGGTGTCCCAAAATAGTGAAGAAGAAATAGCTTTTGTATGAAAAGCTGAAAAAAATATCTCTTTTTGGAGCTCATGGGTTCTGTATATGTAGACCTGGCTGGTAGTAGTGTTAAGCAAGGGTGAAGGTACACTGGTGTCAGTTGTAGCAAGCATACAGCAGGACTGTTGGGAGTAGAAGTAACCAGAGTACAGCAGGCAGTGGTGGACTGGTGGGAGTTGTAGTAACCAGTGTACAGTGGGCAGTGGTGGCATAGTGGGAATTGTAGTAGCCAGCTGACATCAAGCAGTGGTGGACCAGGCCTTGTGATTCCTCTCCATGTGGAAGGCTTTTTACTCAAGCTAGCAGATGCAGAAGAACCGCCTTCACCTGCTCATGAGCTGATCAGACCAACAGGCCTACTGACATCCTCATCCTTAAAGTCCTCTTCATTGTCCCCACCACTCCTCTCAGTATAAACTTCTGAAGTCTAATCATGGGCTCCAAGCTCCCCCTCAGCATATCCATCATGATGCCTTACAGTATTCCCACCGTGCCTACTTCCAACATTCCTTCTAGCTCCAAGCTCCCCCTCAGCATATCCATCATGATGCCTTACAGTATTCCCACCGTGCCTACTTCCAACATTCCTTCTAGTGCAATGCTTGGCCACTGCTTCCACCTCCACCACCTCTGCAACACACTTCAAAGGTTGACTGTCCATACACATCTTCTCCTCAAGGCTAATACTAATCTTCTGCTTAGCACTGGAAGGGGGAAACAGAGACAGAGATGATGAAACAGACCATCTAGTACAGACATTTCCACTGCACCATGTAAACGTAGACATTGAGGAATCCACTGACAGCTGGCTTACTGTCATATCAGCAGACTCTTCTTCCTCCTGAGAAGACCGTGAACAAGTCAACCAGTCAACAAGGGACATACTATTCTATGAAACCACACAACCCCAGGAAGACAGTGAATATTTTTGCTTGCTCTACGACTACTACTTCCACCAGACATCTGGCTGCTGCTACCTGTACTGGTGCTGGTATTGCCACCAACATTCTTAATGGCAGAGGACATGGCAGGGGCAGGGAAGTGCTCATATATTTTTGAGGGCAGGGGCTCAGGTAAGAAAAAAAAGTATTAGCCATTAGTGTTGAGCGGCATAGGCCATATTCAAATTCGCGAATATTCGCGAATATATGGACGAATATTCGTCATATTCGCGAATATTCGCATATTCGTAATATTCTCGTTTTATTTTCGCATATGCGAATATTCGTGCATGCGAAAATTAACACATGCGAAAATTTGCATATACAAGAGTTATCATATGCGACAATTCGCATATGCGAAAATTAGTATATGCAAATATTCGCATATGCGCAAATTCGCACGCCGGTCTCACACAGTAGTATTAGAGCCTTCTTTACACCACACAAGCTGGAAGCAGAGAGGGATGATCACTGTGATGTGTACTGTGAAAAAAAAATAAAAAAAAATTTAATATTCGTAATTACAAATATATAGCGCTATATTCGCGAATATTCGCGAATTCGTGAATATGCGATATTCGCGAATAAAATTCGAATTGCGAATATTCGCGAGCAACACTATTAGCCATGTGTACCTGTACTGTGACATCACTATTCATAGTATCTTTATAAAAAAGTATTACGTCCATGTGTATATTATCCCTGTTATTGTGTAATATTATGTCTGATACTTGTCTTTGTTTGTACCCCATAATTGTAAGCGCTGAGGAATCTGTAGGCGCTATATAAATAAAATTATTATTATTCTGTAACATCACTGTGCACATTATCCCTGTCCTGTGACATCACTGTGTGTATTATACCATTATGAATGAATGAATACCAATAGCACACATAACAAACCCTTAATGTAGGAGAGGGGGTCTAACTGCCCCTATATACTCCCAGGGCATAAGTAAATGGACATGTGACATCCGCATAAACAGCAACAAGCTAGAAATACCAATACAAAAGGCAAACTGTAGCAGACACAAATAGCAAAAATCTGCCAATATTTATTGTTCAAAACACCGAATTAAAATACAGTAACCCCCCGACATGCGATGGCCCCGACATATGATCAAATCGACATATGATGGCCTCTCAGAGGCCATTGCAAGTCGATGTCAGCATCGACATGCGATGCTTTTATATGTCGGGGCCATCGCATTAACTGCTATCCGACAGCGCAAAATGCTTAAGCTGC
Source organism: Hyla sarda (assembly GCF_029499605.1). Taxonomy (NCBI): domain Eukaryota; kingdom Metazoa; phylum Chordata; class Amphibia; order Anura; family Hylidae; genus Hyla; species Hyla sarda. The sequence continues at coordinate 253,751,004 of NC_079193.1, forward strand.
TGTCGGATAGCAGTTTAAGCATCCCGGACAGGTTCGCTTACCTGTCCCCACTGCTCCGGGTCCACTTCGGGATCCTCCGGCGTCTTCTGCATCTTGTCCAGGGTCCGGACCTCGCTTTCTGGCGTCGGCATAATCTTGCAATAATATCCTTGTAATATGCATGTATAGTGTATTATGTGACAGATTCCCCCATGTAAGAGATGTCATGACTGTTTAACCTCTTAAGGACGCAGGGCGTATGGATACGCCCTGCATTCCGAGTCCTTAAGGACGCAGGGCGTATCCATACGCCCGTGGGAATTCCGGTCCCCACCGCTAGCCGGTTGGGGACCGGAGCCAGATGCCTGCTGAAATCATTCAGCAGGCATCCCGGCATATCGCCCAGGGGGGTCATTATGCCCCCCCATGTCGGCGATGGCCGCAGATCGCTGGACAATTCAGTCCAGCGATCTGCGGCGATTCCGGGTCAATCGGGTCTCCAGTGACCCGGTGACCCGGAATTACTGGCTGATCGGGGCCATCTCTGACGGCCCCGAACAGCCAGAGCCTGCAGGGGTGAGGTGGCACTGGTGCCACCTCACGATCGCCCTGATTCGTCGGCAGGATTACCGGCCGACCAATCAGGGCGCCTGCTGCGGTTGTCACTCCCGCACCCGCTCCGCCCCTCTTCCGGAGGACGTGAGCGGGTGCGGGAAGATGACCCCGGGTGCTGGGGACCCCGATCCCTGGCATCCATGTTGGGATCGGGGCCCCAGGAGCGACAGCGGCAGCGAGGGACAGTCCTGCGACGGAGCAGCAGCAGGAGGTGAGTTACAGCCTCCCGCTGTTGCTTAGCAACAGCTCCCAGCATGCAAAAAGGGCATGCTGGGAGCTGTAGTTATGCAACAGCAGGAGGCAGACCACCACAACTCCCAGCATTCCCTTATGGGCATGCTGGGACTTATAGTTTTGCAACAGCTGGAGGCACATATTTTCTATGGAAAAGTGTACCTTCAGCTGTTGTATAACTACAACTCCCAGCTTGCACAAACAGCTAAAGTGCATGCTGGGAGTTGTAGTGGTGCATCTGCTGGTTGCATAACTACAACTCCCAGCATGCCCATTGGCTGTCGGTGACTGCTGAGAGTTGTAGTTTTGCAACAGCTGAAGGCACACTGTTTGTGAAACTCAGTTTTTTTTTTACCTAACTCAGTGTTTCACGACCGGTGTGCCTCCAGCTGTTGCAAACTACAACTCCCAGCAGTCACCTTACACCATGCACCATACATGCTGGGAGTTGTAGTTTTCCAACAGCTGGAGGCACACTGGTTTTGAAACTAAGGTCACAAACTCAATGATACATACAAAACTAAAACTCTCAGCTTGTACAGTCTGTCAGCGCATGCTGGGAGTTGTAGTTTTGCAACAGCTGGATGTCCCCCCCCCCCCCCCAATGTGAATGTACAGGGTACACTCACATGGGCGGAGGCTTACAGTAAGTATCGGGCTGCAAGTTTGAGCTGCGGCAAATTTTCTGCAACAGCTCAAACTTCCAGCGAGAAACTACTGTGAACCCCCGCCCGTGTGACTGTACCCTAAAAACACTACACTACACTACCACAAAAAATAAAATAAAAAGTAAAAAACACTACATATACACATCCCCCTACACAGCCCCCCTCCCCTCCCCAATAAAAATGAAAAACGTCAGGTACGCCACGGTTTCCAAAACGGAGCCTCCAGCTGTTGCAAAACAACTACTCCCAGTATTGCCAGACAGCCACTGACTGTCCAGGCATGCTGGGAGTTTTACAACAGCTGGAGGCACCCTGTTTGGGAATCACTGGCGTAGAATTCCCCTATGTCCACCCCTATGCAATCCCTAATTCAGGCCTCAAATGCGCATGGCGCTCTCACTTTGGAGCCCTGTCGTGTTTCAGGGCAACAGTTTAGGGTCACATATGGGGTATCGCTGTACTTGGGAGAAATTGGGTTTAAAATTTTGGGGGGTATTTTCAGCTATTACCCTTTTTAAAAATGTAAAATTTTTGGGAAAAGAAGCATTTTAGGTACATATTGAATAGTCGTGAAACGCCTGTGGGGTATTAAGGTTCACTTAACCCCTTGTTACATTCCCCGAGGGCTCTAGTTTCCAAAATAGTATGCCATGTGGGGTTTTATTGCTGTCCTGGCACTTTTCAAGCATTTTAGGTACATTTTTTTTTACTTATGCAAAAGTCGTGAAACACCTGTAGGGTATTAAGGTTCACTTTACCCCTTATTACATTCCCCGAGGGGTCTAGTTTCCAAAATGGTATGCCATGTTGTTTTTTTTTGCTGTCCTGGCACCATAGGGGCTTCCTAAATGCGGCATGCCCCCAGAGCAAAATTTCCTTCAAAAAAGCCAAATGTGACTCCTTCTCTTCTGAGACCTGTAGCGCGCCAGCAGAGCACTTTTCACCCCCATATGGGGTGTTTTCTGAATCGGGAGAAGTTGGGCTTCAAATTTTGGGGGGTATTTTCTGCTATTACCCGTTTTAAAAATGTAAAACTTTTGGGAAACCAAGCATTTTAGGTAAATGCAAAAGTCGTGAATCACCTGTGGAGTATTAAGGTTCACATTACCCCTTGTTACGTTCCCCGAGGGGTCTAGTTTCCAAAATGGTATGCCATGTGGGGTTCTTTGCTGTTCTGGCACCATAGGGGCTTCCTAAAGGTGACATGCCCCCCAAACACCATTTGACGCTCCTTCCCTTCTGAGCCCTCTACTACACCCACCGAACAATTAACATAGACATATGAGGTATGTGCTTACTCGAGAGAAATTGGGTTTCAAATACAAGTAAAAATTTTCTCCTTTTTACCCCTTGCAAAAATTCAAAAATTGGGTCTACAAGAACATGCGAGTGTAAAAAATGAAGATTGTGAATTTTCTCCTTCACTTTGCTGCTATTCCTGTGAAACCCCTAAAGGGTTAAAACGCTTACTGAATGTCATTTTGAATACTTTGGGGGGTGCAGTTTTTATAATGGGGTAATTTATGGGTTATTTCTAATATGAAGACTCTTCAAATCCACTTCAAACCTGAACTGGTCCCTGAAAAAAAGCGAGTTTCAAAATTTTGTGAAAAATTGGAAAATTGCTGCGGAACTTTGAAGCCCTCTGGTGTCTTCCAAAGGTAAAAACTCATCAATTTTATGATGCAAACATAAAGAAGACATATTGTATATGTGAATAAAAAATTTTTTTATTTGGAATATCCATTTTCCTTACAAGCAGAGAGCTTCAAAGTTAGAAAAATGCTAAATTTTCAAATTTTTCATCAAATTTTGGGATTTTTCACCAAGAAAGGATGCAAGTTACCAAAAAATGTTACCACTATGTTAAAGTAGAATATGTCACGAAAAAACAATCTCAGAATCAGAATGATAACTAAAAGCATTCCAGAGTTATTAATGTTTAAAGTGACAGTGGTCAGATTTGCAAAAAATGGCCGAGTCCTTAAGGTGAAAAAGGGCTCAGTCCTTAAGGGGTTAACTCTATGTTATAAATGTCTGTTATGTTTTGAAAAACCCAATAAAAAGATTGTAAAACATAAAGGCCCTGAAAAAAAAAAAAAAAAAAAAAAGAAAACTTTTGATGTTCTATTTTCAGACATGGTTTGAACTATTTGACCAATGTTTTTGTTAGGTTGACTCAGGAGAATATGAATTATATAGTTTAAAGCTTCTGTTCCAATATAAGAGATATGTTCTTAACTGAACTTATAATGTACTATTCCCCAAAATTTTCTTTTTATCTTCATTGAAATCGCTGCTCGTGAATCTTCAGTCTGCCCTTTCCAACCTTTGTTGAATCTATCATTTAGAAGCTTTGGCTGCATGTGGATAGCTGTTTAGCACAGTATTATGTGACCTCTGTTTGTTTGCTATGGGCAACTGGTCAACTTTTCCACTGTCCAGATTCTCATAAATCTCTAGTTTGTTTTGATAACTGGCCACTGGGGATCCCCCATGATCTGTCGTGGCACCCCAGTCATCCAGTGCATGGAGTGAACTCCACTCTGTGCCGGAACACTGGCAAACACAGCCACCACGCCTCCTCCATTCATGTCTATGGGAGGAGGTGTGACAGCTGTGTACTAGACATCACACCCCCTCCCATAGACATGCATGGAGGGGGTGTGACGTGGTGTGAAGGGGGCTTCCGTGATTGCAATGCAGCAGCGCCGGCCTGGAGATCATAGGGGGTTCCTGCAGCCCGACCCCCACGATTAGATGTTATCCCCTATTCAAAGCATAGGAGATAACATGTCTATGGACAGAGTATCCCTATAAATCTATTTTGTGTCCAGTAGTACAGCAGGTACATTTATGACATCCATCTAATGTCGAGAGGAGTCTCTGTGGTACCTTAGTTTGTAGAGCACTTCAATAAAATGTAATACATTTTTAATAAAAACTTTAATAAACTTTAATACAAATTATAATAATATATATTTAATCCCAAAGTACTATACAATATGCATAGAAATCACCCAGCACCTACAATTAAATCAATCCCAGTGGGAGAACTCATAAGTATAATAAGGAATTGCAGTAAGAGAGATGAATTCTGAAAAGCATTAAAGGGGGATGTGATATTGTAAGCTGTAACAAATGCAATAGCTTTCTAAAATCCATACCAAATAACAATGAAGAGGGACCATCTAAACAAGAACTTGCTTTACAGCACAGTCCTCAATTTAACAAAATTCATCAGAATGTAAATAAATACTCACTTGTGTTATATGCCGGATGTGGATCATTCCCGTGCAAAACCTTTTCCTTTGTGCAGCCTGTGTAGCTCGTTTGGAGACTTCAATAGGATGGAGCCATTCCTTACAAGGCTCTAGAGTACAATTTATATGACAATTTGGAAAGGCCCTTTTCTCCAAGTTAGGCATTTCACTTGAACTTTCTTCAGTTTCCCACCAAGAGACTAATGGCAAAACTGAACAGTTAGGCTATGTTCACACGCTGGAATTTCCGCACGGAGGATCTCTGTGATGACATTCTGGACACTGCAGAGCATCGGCATAATATGCGTGTGCTAGGACAGCACAGGAATGCCCCATCTCATAGACAGCTATGAATTGAACATGTTCATTCTTTACGTGGACACAGAAAATGGATTTTCTGTGTCGGAAACATCTGGCACGGAAATTCTGCCATGTGCACAGCGCAACAGAATCCTGTTGAATTCAATGGGACTCTGCTGCAGTAAAATTAAGCCATGTGAACATGGTCTCAGGAAAGCCATTTCACAGAATTTTGAGACTCATTTTGGGAAAAAGTCTTTTTTTTTTTTCATTTTTGGGCTACAGAAAACAATAATATGCAATTAGTAAACCAGCCGGTGGAACCTGAGCAGATGACACACCTAGAGAAAAAAATACCAAAAAACTGACTTTATATATCACCCAAAAGAAGTCTCTTGCATTCACTTCTATGATTGTAATAACTAAAAACATACATTGAAGACATTTAGTTATTGAATTCAAAGCACATTTTTTAGGCCATTTACGCTCCTAAATGCCAAGAGTATGCAAAGGAATATGACAGTGGACAAGTACTTTTACAACACCACTTAGAGACTGACCAGCAAAGCATAAGCCTAGTCGATCAAAAAAATACTAAAGTTACTCAAAAAGACTTCTGATTCATACAAATCCAAATTGTTAGTAATATTCAGAATAAATTTAAATCATTAGAAATGAATTTATTCATCACATGTATAGATTGAGCCATGCATGTGGGAAGGAATTATCTTACCATAGAAACACATTAAAGGGGTACTTCAGTGGAAAACAATTTTTATTAATCAACTTGTGCTAGAAAGTTAAACAGATTTGTAAATAATTTCTATTTAAAAATCTTGATCCTTCCAGTATGTATCAGCTGCTGCATGCTTCAGAGGAACTTCTTTTCTTTTTGATTTTTTTTCTGTCTGACCACAGTGCTCTCTGCTCTCTGGGGATTTGCTCCTGCTTTGTCCATGTCAGGAACTGTCCAGAGCAGGAGCAAATCCCCATAGCAAACCGATCCTGCTCTGGACAGTTCCTGACATGGACCAAGGTGTCAGCAGAGAGCACTGTGGTCAGACAGAAAATAACTAAACAACTTCCTCTGTAGTATACAGCAGCTGATAAGTACTGGAATGATTAATATTTTTAAACGAGAAGTGTAATTTACAAATCAGTTTCACTGTCTGACACCAGTTGATTTGAAAAAAAAAATATGGTTTTTCACCAGAGTACCCCCTTTAAGGCTATTTTGCCATTTTTAAAAAACAGCCACAGCAGTTTTTGAGCCAAAACCAGAAATGTATGGAGGATATAAATAAATGACTTATTCTCCTCCTTCCTCCTGGATCCACTTTTTTTTTTTTTTTGAGTATTTATTTACAACTTTTTTTTGGGTTATAAATCGACAAAGAACAAAATTGCCAAACACAAGGCCTCCGAGCCCATCAACACTGTATTCAAAACGGAGTAGCAAAGCAATACCGAATATACCAGCTATGGAGACCACAACCACAACATCAAAACAATAGATGCTAAGACAGACAACATACAATCACACACACACACACACTTCTCGAGAACTCCCCTTCACCTATGTCTAGTCACCGACATCCAAACTATTCCGGAGAACTAACCTTCTCTGGAGGAACCACCCATTCACCTATTAGTAGCCAGGGCATCCAGACCCTATAAAATGTCTTGGGGCATTTACGACTAATATACAGTGTCCTATACAACGGAACATATTTATTAACCAGATTCAAATACCTTGTGATAGGGGGAGGGGATGTATCCTTCCAGGCCATAATCCTACTGGATCAACTTATGACTTTGACTCAAAAACAGCAGTTTTTCAAGAAATGTCAGAAAAAAATCTGTGTGGAAACATAGCCTAAAGCTTGGCATAGAGAAGAATGATATGCCATTTTTGTGTATATATATTGGGCACGATATATAAATATTTTTATGAGCACCAAAATTGCTAAATTTCAAGCTTTTTATAAAAAAAAGAAAAAAAATGATGTTATCATGTGTAGGGTAAACGTTTGTTTTTTCAAACCCCTTCATCCTGTGCTACTAATCTCTGAAAATCTCAAGTCAAGAGAAAAGGTGAGGAAATTTTGTTATTTTATATTCCTGCACTTTTGCATTGAAAAAGAAAAAACATTTAATATTGATTATGTAAAATCTAGATATGTGGTTAAGAAATTGAACATTTTCAAGCAAAATGACCTATTTATATAGGTATGTGTTACTCATATGTGTTTTCGGGACCATTAGAATGAAACCACACAATCAGGTTGTGTTACATTGCAGTTTCCCATAGTAAGAAGTTAAAAAAGTGAATCGCTGAACTAATGAGGGGAGATTAATCCAAACCTGCAAACAAGGAAATGTGGTACAACTGAACTACGCTTCCTTTAGGCTAGGATTCCACTTGGGGTTTTTTTCCAGCATTTTTTTCACTGAAAAAAAAAAACACCAGAAAAGTGCAGTGCAGTTTCCTGCGTCTGAGGTTTTTTCTGGCGTTTTTTTCTGGCATTTTTGCATTTGAGTTGAAATTGCGTTTTTGCTCCCTTTGACGTTTTTTTTTTTAAATGTGTTGAGTACCAAAAAAAAAAAAAAAACGAATCCAGTAGGGATGGGGAAATTTTTTATTTAATTATTATTATTATTATTTTTTTAATAATGGACTTTTAATAAATTTTTAATAAAGTGTGTGTGTGTTTCACTTTTTTTTCTCTATTTTTTCTTAAATTGTTTAGGTAGTACTACTACTCTCAACATGAAACAGACTGTTCCATGATAGGAGTAGTAGTACCTGTACTGATGGACAGTCCTGACACCAGATGCGATCATCCATAATATAGCAGGGATGTGGAGCAGTTCTATACAGCGCTCGCATCTCTGCTCTGTACTCTGGCCAGTGATGTGAATAGATTGATTGGTCGGATGGTGGCAGCCAATCACCGCTCTCTGAGGGAAATATGAATAAGTTATGTTCTATTCATATCACTGGCCGGAGTACAGAGCAGAGATGCGGAGCGCAGGAGAAAGCCGCTCCACATCTCTGCAATAGATCACCGCGTATGTCAGGAGTGATACCCGCTGTGATATGTCCTTAACTGCAGGTACTACTACTTCCATCATGGAGCGCACACTGCTCCATGTTGGGAGCTGTAGTACCTGCATTAATCGACAGATTACAGCGAGTGTAACTTCTGACACCTGTTGCAATCTATTAATGCAGGTATTACAGCTCCCAGCATTGTGCAGAGTGCACTCCATGTTGGGAGTAGTAGTACCTGCAGTTAAGGAAAGATCACAGTGGATATCCCTCCTGACACCCGCTGTGATCCTCCTGTATAATGCATAGATGCGGCCGGACAATCTTCCATGGTCCCCTGCACTGAGGTATATATACACCTATTCATATTTCCCACAGAGAGCTGTGATTGGCTGGAACCATCTGACCAATCACAGCTCTCTGTGGGAAATATGAATAGGTGGCAGTGCAGGGGACCATTGAAGAGCGGCTGGCCGCATCTATAAATTATACATAAGAATTGCAACGGAACCCGGCCGATCTGTCAATTAGTGCAGGAACTACTAATCCCATCTTGGAGCAGTGTGTTCCATGCTGGGAGTAGTAGTACTACCTATAAAAATGTAAAAAATTAAGAAAAAAGGGAAACACACACACACATACATTATTATTATTGTCGGCTTTATTTTTAGTGCCCTGCCCACCCACATAAATTGATCCCTGTTGAAAAATTAATAAAAATGTTGTTATAAAAAAGATAAATTTCATTTAATAAAAAATTTTACATCACTAATGTATCTTTTTGATTGAAAATTTTTAATGGTACCCTATGAAATTTCGATTGTATTTCCATCACTTTTTTGGATCGCTAAAGTCCAAAAGAGAATAAAAAACGCCTGAAAAAACGCCAAAGTTAAAACCCACATGGCTTTTTTTTTGGCATTTTTTTTGGCATTTTTTTACTCCCATAGACTTCTATGGTAGAAAAACACCCCGATTTCAGTGAAAAAAAAAAAAAATATAGGCGCAACATGCAACCATTAAGCAAAACCGCCAAGGAGCTGAAAAACGCCAAAAAGAGTGAAAAAACACCAAAAGGATTTTAAAAAAATGCCAAACTGTTAAACGCCAATTGAAAAAAAGAATTTAGCCATTTCTCATTGATTTACAGCTAACATCTGGCAGCAGCGTTTTTTGGCAGAAAAAACGCCATGCGGCAGAATTGGCATTTTTCTTGGCGTTTTTCCCCAAAAAATTCCAACCTTACACAGATTTTGATAAATCTTCCCCATGGTGCATATCAGCATCCGTTCTGTCAATTCTGCAGTTGGTCACACATTTTTATGCAGATCTTCACAGCATCATAATTGTTTCTGCTGAACTGAGTACAGTTGAGGTACTATTCAGTCAGACACAGAAACAGCAAATTAAAGGGGTACTCCACTGGGCAACATTCGTAAGTAAATGTTCCAAATGGTGTTTTCGCGCTGCAGGTGGTTGGCTACGCCCCTCATGACCTCATGGCCATGTCCCCTCAATGCAAGTTTATGGGAGGGGGCATCACGCCCCCTCCGATAGACTTTCATTGAGGGGGCGTGGTCCTGATGTCATGAGGGCCATGGCCGACGCCCGCAGGGCGAAAACAGCTGTTGGAACATTTCTTTCTGAACGCTGGCCAGTGGAGTACCCTTTAAACCAATGAGCATGTTCCATTTAAATTAATAATCATACACCCTAATTGGTAAGTACTGCATGCAGCTAACCGCAACGCAACCTAATCGCGTTGTTTCAGCCTATGTGAACTCATTACTACAGAAATCAGTCATTACACTACATCTAATTATTAGTAGAAAAACCAAGCAGCTTAAAAAAGTGATGATTATCATACAGCAAATAGAAAGCTACTTGGCATTGAAAACTTTTGTCCTAGTTGTTCAATTTCTCGACCTGTCTTCAAATAGGTCAGCTTTTTGTAGCGATACCTGTCTGAGAGTGATAATTACTCAATCAATTACATTAATGCATGTGTGTAAGCTCGGAAATATCTTAACATTATCATTGATCCTTTGAAGAAGTGATCATTGAAGTGGCAAACCGGTAGCGAATAATTGGCTTTGCCTACTCTGACACTCAAGCAGCAGTTCTTTGGACCTTAAAAGATATGCATGGAAGAAAATAATCAGAGCACACATTTAAGGGTTGTTTATACTGTTTCTAAATTATCTTCATGCTCTGGTATTTTACATATAAATTATCTAAGCAATACTAATAAGATAAGATGACCAAAGTTCACATAAATGTCTAATGACCTTATAAACTTTATCTCCCAATAATCATGAAGTTGGTGAAACAAATATGTAAAGTAGGCTAAAAACTTCTGCCAGAGTTCAGAAATTCCGTAAAAAGCGTAAGGTCACAAAAAACGTGTCAGGCTAGGTGGTTAAGTGTTTGATACGGCTCTGTAAAAATTCAAGTTATGTTTTTCAGGCTGATGTTTTTGTTCCTTCATACTATGCAATTACTGATGGTGCAGTTGTATATTATTTGAGAGTTATCAGCTGTGATAGAAGCGTGGTGTTGTTGATACAATCATGCCATGATGCAGTATATTATATTTATCCCCTTAAAGGACAACTGCAGCGGTATGACACTTATCCCCTATCCACAGGATAGGGGATAAGTGTTTGATTGCGGGGGGTCCGAACGCTGGGACCCCCCGCGATCTCCCTAACGGGGCGCCACCATTAGCGCTCATGGTGAGCTAAGGCGCGTAGCGTCGACCTAGAGGTCGACGGTGATGCCCCGTCTCCTCCCCGTCCCCATACAGTTCTATGGGGGAGCAGGGGAGGCACGTAGCTCAGGCTTGAAGCAATTAAACGACATTCGGACACAACGGAGCAAGGTAAGGGGGCCTCCGCTCGTGTCCTAGCTGATAAGGACATCGCAATTTTATCGTGATAGTCCCTATTAACCCTACTGAGCTGCCAGGAAGCTTTTACTTTGGTTTTGGACCCGGCGATCAACATTGATCGCCGCGTCTGAAGGGTTAATAGCGTGCGGCACAACGATCTGTGCTGCTTGCCATTAGCCTAGGGTCCCGGCTACCATTAGCAGCCGGGACTGACCCGGTATGATGCGGGGTCACAGCGTGACCCCGTTTTAAATACCGGGACCGGGCGCAGGGCACGCCCTGCGTCCTTAAGAGGTTAAAGTAGGGCAAAAAAGTATTTAGTTTGCCACCAATTGTGCATGTCCTCCCACTTAAAAAGATGAGAGAGGCCTTTCATTTTCATCATAGGTATACCTCAACTACGCAAGACATAATGAGAAAAAAAAATCCATAAAATCACATTGTCTAATTTTTTTAGAATTTATTTGCAAATTAAGGTGGAAAACAAGCAAGATTTCTGGATCTCACAGACCTGTAACCTCTTCTTTCTGTCCTCCACTTGTTACCTGTATTAATGGCACCTGTTTGAACTTATCAGTATAAAAGACACCTGTCTACAAACTCAAACAATCACACTCCAAACTCCACTATGGCCAAGACCAAAGAGCTGTCGAAGGACACCAGAAACAAAATTGTAGACCTGTACCAGGCTGGGAAGACTGAATCTGCAATAGGCAAGCAGCTTGGTGTGAAAAAATCAACTGTGGGAGCAAATATTAGAAAATGGAAGACATACAAGATCACTGATAATCTCCCTCGATCTGGGGCTCCACGCAAGATCTCACCCCGTGGTGTCAAAATGGTCACAAGAATGGTGAGCAAAAATCCCAGAACCACACAGGGAGACCCAGTGAATGACTTGCAGAGAGCTGGGACCAAAGTAACAAAGGCTACAATCAGTAGCACATTACACCGCCAGGGACTCAAATCATGCAATGCCAGACATGTCCCCCTGCTTAAGCCAGTACATATAGAAAAAGGCAGACAGCGTTCCTAGTGTGATATTGTAAGATAATGAAAAAGGGATATAAGCAAACTTGCTCACCGATGTTGGTTGTACTGAGACCAAGTATAACAATGGTGTAAGCATAAAACCCTGGATGGGTAAGACTCGGCAGCCGCTCCTGGCAACACAAGGTGAAGCAAAAACAGATCCCTCCAGGACAGCACAGGATAGAACTGGCGCACAAGACTAGAGAGGTAACAACTGATTTATTTTACCAGCTTCATCAGGCATGTTGGGAAAAGGGAGGACTAGGGATATTTATACAGAAACATTAACCCATACATTGCTAGTATAAAAAAAACACACAATATACAGGAAAAAACAAATACAGACCATAAAATATTACAAAAAAAATGTTTTTCTTTAAAAGAAGGGTGGGAAGCAGTTCATGCTAACTCGCGTTCTCGATCATCTCATTTAATCCTTCAGGAAAAAGGGAACATAATGAAAAAATCCAAAGGATTCTCTGTTGATTAATCTTTGAAATCGGTTTCTTGCAGCTGATGGTATAACTTCAATAACTTTAAATTTTAAACAGTCAAAATTCCCTGCATGTATCTGACAAATATGTCGAGAAACACTATGCAGCATGAACTGCTTCCCTACATTAGACCGGTGTTTGTTCATGCGGGACCGCACAGTCTGAATGGTACTACCAACAAAATATGTAATTTCACTATTATTCATATTTATATTATTTTTGTTTTGCTATTTTTGATCACTTTTCCAATAATTAATTAATTCTTTTCATAATACACTTTCGTTTTATCTTTCCCTTATTTTATTTTATTTTTCTAGGGGATTCTCTTCTATTCACGGATCATCATTTTTCACATTCATCACGTTTCTGGTGGGTCTCTCATTCCCTCTGTCACTCTTTCACAGTAAGTTGCACATTTTGGGCTTGCGGTGTAATATTTGTATTCACCTGTATGTTTTATGTTGTGTCTTGTTATGTATGTCTATGTCGGCCAATCCCCCTGGTGCGGTTTGCGCATACTCGGGATGATTGCATCCTGCTGTGTGCCTAGATCACACTGTAAGATACCCAAAGGGTTATCAATTTTTTTCTATATTTACTATTTTAATATTATGACCAGACATCCCGTGGGTGTTTGATTTATGTTATTTACAGTAAGTATCCAGAGGTTTACAGTAAGTATCCGGCTGCAAGTTTGAGCTGCTGCAAATTATCTGCCGCAGCTCAAACTGCCAGCGAGAAACTACTGTGAACCCCCCGCCCATGTGACTGTACCCTAAAAACACTACACTACACTAACAAAAAATAAAATAAAAAGTAAAAAACACTACATATATACATACCCCTACACAGCTCCCCTCCCCTCCCCAATAAAAATGAAAAACGTCTGGTACGCCACGGTTTCCAAAACGGAGCCTCCAGCTGTTGCAAAACAACTACTCCCAGTATTACCAGACAGCCACTGAATGTCCAGGCATGCTGGGAGTTTTACAACAGCTGGAGGCACCCTGTTTGGGAATCACTGGCATAGAATACCCCTATGTCCACCCCTATGCAATCCCTAATTTAGGCCTCAAATGCTCATGGCGCTCTCACTTTGAAGCCCTGTCGTATTTCAAGGCAACAATTTAGGGTCACATATGGGGTATCGCCGTACTCGGGAGAAAAATTGTGTTACAAATTTTGGGGGGTATTTTCTGCTTTTACCCTTTTTAAAAATGTAAAATTTTTGGGAAAAGAAGCATTTTAGGTAAAAAAAAAAAAATTTCACATATGCAAAAGTCGTGAATCACCTGTGGGGTATTAAGGTTTACTTTACCCCTTGTTATGTTCCCCGAGGGGTCTAGTTTCAAAAATGGTATGCCATGTGGGGATTTTTGCTGTTCTGGCACCATAGGGGCTTCCTAAAGGTGACATGCCCCCCAAAAACCATTTGTCGCTCCTTCCCTTCTGAGCCCTCTACTGTGCCCGCCAAACAATTAACATAGACATTTGAGGTATGTGCTTACTCGAGAAAAATTGGGTTTCAAATACAAGTAAAAGTTTCTCCTTTTTACCCCTTGCAAAAAATTCAAAAATTGGGTCTACAAAAACATGCAAGTGTAAAAAATGAAAATTGTGAATTTTCTCCTTCACTTTGCTGCTATTCCTGTGAAACACCTAAAGGGTTAAAATGCTGACTGAATGTCATTTTGAATACTTTGGGGGGTGCAGTTTTTATAATGGGGTAATTTATGGGGTATTTCTAATATGAAGACTCTTCAAATCCACTTCAAACCTGAACTGGTCCCTGAAAAAAAGCGAGTTTCAAAATTTTGTGAAAAATTGGAAAATTGCTGCTGAACTTTGAAGCCCTATGGTGTCTTCCAAAAATAAAAACACGTCAATTTTATGATGCAAACATAAAGTAGACATATTGTTTATGTGAATAAAAAAAAATTATTTGGAATATCCATTTTCCTTACAAGCAGAGAGCTTCAAAGTTAGAAAAATGCTAAATTTTCTAATTTTTCATCAAATTTTGGGATTTTTCACCAAGAAAGGATGCAAGTTACCACAAAATTTTACCACTATGTTAAAGTAAAATATGTCACGAAAAAACTATCTCGGAATCAGAATGATAACTAAAAACATTCCAGAGTTATTATTGTTTAAAGTGACAGTGGTCAGAATTGCAAAAAATGGCCGAGTCCTTAAAGTGTAGCTCCCACCATCCATTTTTTCTTTCTTTCTGTCCCTGCCTATTGCCCATCTCTCCCTAACCCCCTCCCTCCCTTTACATTTTTTTTTTACTATATTAAAATCCCTTTTTGTCTGCCTGGTAGTGTGCTCACTACCAGGCAGACTTCCCCAGCAGGCACCACGTCACTGATGCCTGCTGGAGCCGGCACTTCCGCCCTTAGCTCACTATACAGGGTGCCTCCAGCTGTTTCACCACTACAACTCCCAGCTTGCCCTAACATCTACTGGCTGTCAGGGCATTCTGGGAGTTGTAGTGGTGAAAAAGCTGGAGGCACCCTGTGGTGAAAACAATAACTTTATTAGCGCAGCAGTGCTACTTCAGGAGCAGCAGCAGCGGCGGCGCTCTCCCGAACCACGCTCCCCACCCCCATACCTCTAGTGCTGAGCGGCGGCACTCCCCCGAACCCCGCTTCCCCCACCCCATTCCTCCAGTGAGGAAGACTTACCAGAGGATCAATGAGCTGCCTCCGGACAGGGTAACGGACTCCGGACAGGGTAAGGGGGGGGGGGGGGGGGGGCGGGGCCGCGCGCGAGGCCAGTGGAGCTGGCCAATGCGCGCAGCCCCAGCTATCAGCGTGCTCGCTCTCGCCTGTCTGATTGACAGGCGCGAGCGAGCACCGCAGTGACTGGATTTCGACTCATTTGCCAGGCTGAAATGAGTCGAAATCCAGTAGTGACGTCACTGCAGAATGCATTCGGCCACTAGGAGGGCGACCCCTAGTGGCCGAATTTAAAAGTGATTTTAAACTTGTTTAAAATCACTTTTTTTAATTAAAGTATATTAGAGATATGTTGTAGTACTTAAGTACTACAACATATCAATTTTTAGATTTCATGACAGTGCCCATTTAAGGTGAAAAAGGGCTCAGTCTTTAAGGGGTTAAATAAGGTCCATCACAGCATGATCAATAAGGATAGGGGATCCAAAGGATTGGGGATAAGATGCCTGATCGCGGGGGTCCCGTCGCTGGGGACCCCCGTGATCTTGCACGCAGCACCCCTTTTGAATCAGTCCCCAGAGCGTGTTTGCTCCGGGTCTGATTACTGGCAATCATAGGGACGGAGCATTGTGACATCACATCTCCGCCCCCGTGTGACATCACGCTCCACCCCATCAATGCAAGCCTATGGGAGGGAACGTGACAACGGCAGGACCCCCGCGATCAGGCATCTTATCCCCTATCCTTTGGATAGGGGATAAGATGTCTTAGCACTGGAGTACCCCTTTAATGTTTTTGAAGCCCCAATAGTAGACATTCTCTTATAGGATAAATTAAAACTTATGCTGTGGTCACTATTCCAAGGTGACCCCTATAAATAGAGGGCCGAGGGGGCTCCTGCTTCATGACGCACCACTCCATGGAGGAGCCGGGGCTCCATACAGGAGATCGCATGGGGCCCCAGCAGTTGGACCCCTGCTATCTAAATCCTGTGGATAGGGGATACGTTTTTTAGTATGAGAATTGTCCTTTAAGCTCCATAATCTCCCACTGCCTCTCTGGTGTGGCAAGTGGTATAGGTACATTTTCAGAAATTATTACTTTGGAGGTCCACAAAATCAGTTCTAAGGACACTCCACCTACCTCTAACTTTGTCATTGGTGCCTATGTGCTCCATGACCGCTGGTCTGCGATGTGCTGAACTTGACCCCATGAAAGACAACAAATTTTTTGACAATCCTGGTCTTTGTGACAGATTGCTTGGTCTGTGCCCCTAATAATTGAGTCCACTGCTACCAGCACCTATCTGGCCTGCCCTGCACTCATCCTTCCCTCCTTACTGGGGCAGAAACCCCCCTGGCTGTCAAAGGCAGTGTCTTACCACAGCGGTGCTAACTCTCAACATAAATTCTCCCTCATCAACCAACCAGGAAAACTTCTTGGTGTGTACCTCATCAGGGCTAGCCTCCCTGACCCTTATCTCTGTACCCCACATTCTAACTAACATATTTCAAGTCTCTTTTTCCTGTATCTCCATACCATTATCCACATGATATGAAATTTTGACCAGATGTTGGTAACATTCCAAGTAATCCATACATACAAAGAAACCAAAACAAAAATGCTTAGAAGTTAAGTTGTGTGTCATAATGTGAAATGACACAGGGGAAAAGTACATGGAAAGCCAAGACAACAGCTAACATCTTTTAGCAATTAAAAAGCAATCTAACCCCTTGTCATTGCAAATTAATATCTGCTGGTTAAGTTCAAACTGATGGCCTACATTAAAGGTCATCCATTGTTTTGGCAAATCTTTGACTGACTGGATACCTTTTTTTTTATAGGTAATACACTTTATGTTTTTATTATAAAAACACGGTAAAAAAAAAGACATAAAAAACAATGGAAAAGGGTTAATAGTGAAACAGAATTTTTGCCATTGCTTTTTTTGCATTGTTTTGCTGTGCAGTAAACATATTTTATTTTTAGGTTTATTATAAGCAGGGCTCGAGTACTGCAGGAACGCACAGAACCGGCGTTTCTTTGCTTCTTCCAGAGGAGGAACGCTGTCCCTGTTACATTAGTCCTGCAGGACCAACCTCTGAATTATTCTTACCCTCCCTCCGTCTCCTCCCCTGGCCTGGACTGCTAGATGCTGGAGATGTAGGAGATGTAGGACCTGTGATGATGTCACCATCAGATGTTGGGGGCAGAGCTTCACTGTGGAGGAGAGGGGAGATAGTGGCTGAAGGACCTGTGTGATGCTGTGAAGGAGGCGGGGCTGAGTTGAGGAGAGGTCACATATCACTCCAGTAAGGTAATTACAAGGAAGGAGATTTGTTACAGTGTGTCACCCCAGTAGTAATGAGATTACATGAAAGGAGATTTGTTACAGTATGTCACCACAGTAGTAGGGTAATTACATGAGGGGGGTTTGTTTCAGTGTGTCACCCCAGTAGTAAGGAGATAACATGAGGTGGAGGTTTGTTACAGTGTGTCAACCCAATAGTAAGGTGATTACATGAGGAGGTTTGTTACAGTGAGCACCCCAGTAGTAATGAGATTTCATGGGGAGGAGGTTTGTTACAGTGTGTCACCCCAGTAGTAAGGAGATTACATGAGGAGGAGGTTTGTTACAGTGTGTGACCCCAGTAGTAAGGAGATTACATGAGGAGGAGGTTTGTTACAGTGTGTCACCACAGTAGTAAGGAGATTACATGAGGAGGAGGTTAGTTACAGTGTGTCATCCCAGTAGTAAGAAGATAAAAGAGGAGATTTGTTGCAGTGTGTTATCATGATGATAGGGACATAAGGAGGTTTTTGTTACAGTGTATTATCAGAATGATAACCCCTTAAGAACAGTGGGGGAGATATATAAAGACCTGTGCAAAAAAAAAAAAAAAAGAAGCGATCTGATCAGTTGCTATGGGCAACTGGTCAACTTATCCTCTGCACAGGTTTTAATAAATCTCCC
Organism: Hyla sarda; assembly: GCF_029499605.1. Classification (NCBI taxonomy): domain Eukaryota; kingdom Metazoa; phylum Chordata; class Amphibia; order Anura; family Hylidae; genus Hyla; species Hyla sarda. Next base: position 253,769,186 of record NC_079193.1, read on the forward strand.
CCATTGGAGGTAAATATACGTCTTGGTGCCCTGGTTCTTAATGCACCAGGAAGTACACTTACATGCTGAGCAGCAGACCAACCATCAAGCGAGTGCAGGAGCTGTCAGCAGCCGAGCACTTACAGTCAATGACAGAGAACGGTGTTCTTGCTGTTCTTCTTCATTAACCCCTTAAGTGCCGCAATCAATGTCCCCCTAAAGTGATTGGACCCCAGCATACATGTTGCGGCATAGCCAATCAGTTTGCTCCCCTGTTGAAGTTCCTCTCACCTAATCCGTGGTGGTCCCGGCTCCAATCTGCTGATAGAGCCTGCTGAGCCAGGCTCTACTAGCAGATCCCCAATAACATTGAGTTGCAATGCAACAGCGCAGCATTACTCAGTGTAACCAATCTGAATATTGCATGTAAAAGTTGCCTATGGGATGACCTAAAAAAGTGAAAGTTAAGAAAAAAAATGTTGTTTTTTAACCCCTTAAGGACCACGGGTTTTTCCATTTTTTCACTTTCTTTTTTTCCTTATCACCTTCTAAAAATCATAACACTCTCAACTTTGCGCCAGCAATTGTACTTTGTAATGACGTCAATCATTTCACCACAAAATTTACGGCAAACTCAGAAAAAAATATTTGTGGGCAAAATTGGGGGGGGGGGGGTAAAAAACGCCATTTTGTAACTTTTGTGGGCTTCCGGTTCTGCACAGTGCACTTTTCGGCAAAAATTACACCATATATTTGTTCTGTAGGTCCATAAGGTTACAGGGATACCCAATTTATATAGGTTTTTCCTACATGCACCAAAATTAGTATGTTTAAAATTGTCCTCTTCTGATCCCTATAACTTTTTTATTTTTCCGTATACGGGGTGGTGTGAGAGCTCAATTTTTGAGCCGTGATCTGAAGTTTTTATCGGTACCATGATTGTTTTGGTCTGACTTTTTGATAACTTTTTACACATTATTTAAGGGTACATAAAGTGACCAAAAAAATGCAATTTTGGACTTTGGAAATTTTTTTATGTGTACGCCATTAACCATGTGTTTAATTAACATAATTCTTATAGTTCAGACATTAGCGCATGCGGCGATAACACATATGTTTATTTTTATTTACATATTTACTTATTAATTTTTCATGGGAAAAGGGGGGTGATTTCAACTTTTATTTAGGAAGGGATTAAATCAAATTTATTCACTTTTTTTTTTTTTAACTATTTTTACCCTTTTTGGTTTTCTAGCATTACTTGCAATCCTTTTATTGCATACACTGTTTAATGCTATGCCATAGCATAGCATTGATAAGCTTAATCTGTGCTCAATTGCTCAAGCCTGAATCTCAGGCATTGAGCAATCAAACGACGATCAGACAACGTGGAACAAGGTAAGTGTTACACCTAGCGCTCCGGGTCCTCGCTCCTCCCCGGAGCGCTCACGGCGTCTCTCTCCCCGCAGCGCCCCGGTCAGTCCCGCTGACCGGGAGCGCTGCACTGTCATGGCCGTCGGGGATGCGATTCGCACAGCGGGACGCGCCCGCTCGCGAATCGCATCCCAGGTCACTTACCCGTCCCGGTCCCCTGCTGTCATGTGCTGGCGCGCGCGGCTCCGCTCTCTAGGGCGCGCGCGCGCCAGCTCTCTGAGACTTAAAGGGCCAGTGCACCAATGATTGGTGCCTGGCCCAATTAGCTTAATTGGCTCCCACCTGCTCCCAGACTATATCTGATCACTGCCCCTGCACTCCCCTGCCGGATCTTGTTGCCTTAGTGCCTAGAGAAAGCGTTTACTGTGTTGTCCATACTGTGTACTTGACCTCCTGCTATTGCCATATTGACTACGATCCTTGCTGCCTGCCCCGACCTTCTGCTACGTCCGACCTTGCTCCTGTCTACTCCCTTGTACCGCGCCTATCTTCAGCAGTCAGAGAGGTTGAGCCGTTGCTAGTGGATACGACCTGGTTGCTACCGCCGCTGCAAGACCATCCCGCTTTGCGGCGGGCTCTGGTGAAAACCAGTAGCAGCTTAGAACCGGTCCACTAGCACGGTCCACGCCAATCCCTCTCTGGCACAGAGGATCCACCTCCTGCCAGCCGAATCGTGACAGTAGATCCGGCCATGGATCCCGCTGAGGTTCCCCTGCCAGCTGTCTCTGACCTCACCACGGTGGTCGCCCAGCAATCCCGACAGATCGCCCATCTAACTCACCAGCTGTCGGAAGTGTCCACCATGGTGCAGCAACTTCAGTCGCAACTTCTGCCTCTGCTACAGCAGCAACCATCTCCTCCGCCAGCTCCTGCACCTTCTCCGCAGCGAGTGGCCGCTCCTAGCCTCCGCTTGTCCCTGCCGGACAAATTTGATGGGGACTCTAGACTCTGCCGTGGATTTTTGTCTCAATGTTCCCTGCATATGGAGATGTTGTCGGACTTGTTTCCTACAGAACGGTCTAAGGTGGCGTTCGTAGTGAGCCTTCTTTCTGGAAAGGCCTTGTTTTGGGCCACACCGCTCTGGGACCGCAATGATCCTGCCACAGCCACAGTCCAGTCCTTCTTCGCTGAGGTCCGTAGTGTCTTCGAGGAGCCTGCCCGAGCTTCTTCTGCCGAGACTGCCCTGCTGAACCTGGCCCAGGGTAATTCTTCAGTGGGCGAGTACGCCATCCAATTTCGTACTCTTGCTTCCGAATTATCATGGAATAACGAGGCTCTCTGCGCGACCTTTAAAAAAGGCCTATCCAGTCGCATCAAGGATGTGCTGGCCGCACGAGAGATTCCTGCCAACCTGCAAGAACTTATCCATTTGGCCACCCGCATTGACATGCGTTTTTCTGAGAGACATCAAGAGCTCCGCCAGGAAAAAGACTTAGATCTCTGGGCACCTCTCCCACAGTCTCCGTTGCAATCTACGCCTGGGCCTCCCGCCGAGGAGGCCATGCAAGTGGATCGGTCTCGCCTGACCCAGGAAGAGAGGAATCGCCGTAAGGAAGAAAATCTTTGTCTGTACTGTGCCAGTACCGAACATTTCTTGGTGGATTGCCCTATTCGTCCTCCACGTCTGGGAAACGCACGCACGCACCCAGCTCTCGTGGGTGTGGCGTCTCTTGATTCAAAGTCTGCTTCTCCACGTCTCACGGTGCCCGTGCGGATTTCTCCTTCAACCAACTCCTCCCTCTCAGCCGTGGCCTGCTTGGACTCTGGTGCCTCTGGGAATTTTATTCTGGATTCTTTGGTAAATAAATTCCGCATCCCGGTGACCCGTCTCGTCAAGCCGCTCTACATTTCCGCGGTCAACGGAGTCAGGTTGGATTGCACCGTGCGTTACCGCACAGAACCCCTCCTGATGTGTATTGGACCCCATCACGAAGTCATTGAGTTCTTCGTCCTTCCCAACTGTACCTCTGAGGTCCTCCTCGGTCTGCCATGGCTCCGGCTTCATTCTCCCACCTTTGATTGGACCACCGGGGAGATCAAGAACTGGGACTCTGCCTGCCATAGGAAGTGCCTCTCCCCCCCTCCCAGTCCCGTCAGGCATGCCTCAGTGCCTCCTCATGGCCCCCGTCCTGGTGACACACTGCCCCGTGCCAGGCTTCGCCCTCTGCCCTCCCTCCCCATTCCCACTCCTGCTGTACTGCCTGCCGTTGAGGAAACCCTCCATTCTTTCCCGGTGTCCTCATCCCAGGGGAGGCAGTTACCGGACAAAGAAAAGGGGAGACCTAAGGGGGGGGGTACTGTTACGCCTAGCGCTCCGGGTCCCCGCTCCTCCCCGGAGCGCTCACGGCGTCTCTCTCCCCGCAGCGCCCCGGTCAGTCCCGCTGACCGGGAGCGCTGCACTGTCATGGCCGTCGGGGATGCGATTCGCACAGCGGGACGCGCCCGCTCGCGAATCGCATCCCAGGTCACTTACCCGTCCCGGTCCCCTGCTGTCATGTGCTGGCGCGCGCGGCTCCGCTCTCTAGGGCGCGCGCGCGCCAGCTCTCTGAGACTTAAAGGGCCAGTGCACCAATGATTGGTGCCTGGCCCAATTAGCTTAATTGGCTCCCACCTGCTCCCAGACTATATCTGATCACTGCCCCTGCACTCCCCTGCCGGATCTTGTTGCCTTAGTGCCTAGAGAAAGCGTTTACTGTGTTGTCCATACTGTGTACTTGACCTCCTGCTATTGCCATATTGACTACGATCCTTGCTGCCTGCCCCGACCTTCTGCTACGTCCGACCTTGCTCCTGTCTACTCCCTTGTACCGCGCCTATCTTCAGCAGTCAGAGAGGTTGAGCCGTTGCTAGTGGATACGACCTGGTTGCTACCGCCGCTGCAAGACCATCCCGCTTTGCGGCGGGCTCTGGTGAAAACCAGTAGCAGCTTAGAACCGGTCCACTAGCACGGTCCACGCCAATCCCTCTCTGACACAGAGGATCCACCTCCTGCCAGCCGAATCGTGACAGTAAGGTGCCTCCCATTGTCGCCTCAGCTTTTTGGAACGCCCAGCAACCGGGACCCAGCTTATAGCAACCAGGACACAGCAGATATGAAGCGTGCTTAGCTTCTGAGCGTGCTTCACATTATGGGAGCTGGCCACGCACGTAAATATACGTCCATGGTCATTAGGGGTTAATACACACATAAGCCCATCCCTTAAGATTTCAATCATTCCCTTTTTCTATTTTTTTAACCCCTTAAGGATGCAGAGCATACTTGTATGCCCTGAGTCCGTTCCCTTTCTTTAACGCAGGTCCACGGTGTGGCCCCACGTCATAGCGGGTCGGGCATGGCACCTAGCAGCGGCCGGGACCCGTGGCTAATAGCGCACGGCACTGATCACGGTTCCACATTGACCCTTTAGATGCAGCATTCAAAGTTGATCGCCACGTCTAAAGTAAAAGTAAACTGCTCCCGGCTAACTCAGGGGGCTGTTCGGGACGGCAGCGATGAAATCACGGTGTCCCGAACAGCTGGCAAAAACAAGGAGGGTCATTTAACCCCTTTCCTAATAAAAGTTTGAATCACCCCCCCTTTTCCTATTTTAAAAAACAAACTGTGTAAATAAAAATAAACATATGTGGTATCGACAGGTGCGGAAATGTCTGAATTATAGAAATATAATGTTAATTAAACCGCACAGTTAATGGCGTACACACAAAGAAATTCCAAAGTCCAAAATAGCGTATTTTTGGTCACTATTTATCTCATGGAAAAATGAATAAAAAGCAATCAAAAAGTCCGATCAATACAAAAATCACAAAAAAATTTGCTCTCATACCGCCCCGTACGTGGAAAAATAAAAAAGTTATAGGGATCAGAAAAGGACAATTTTAAACTTATACATTTTCCTGCATGTAGTTATGATTTTTTCCAAAAGTACGACAAAATCAAACCTATATAAAGGTACCCTATATAATTTTAATAGTATGAACCTACAGAATAACGAGAAGGTGTCATTTTTACCAAAAAATGTACTGCGTAGAAACGGAAGCACCGAAAAGTTACAAAATGGCGTTTTTTTCTTCAATTTTGTTGCACAGTGAATAATATTTTCAGGTTTTTGGGCAACATGACTGATGTCATTACAAAAACAACCTAAAAAGAAGTCCTATATACTGTGGTCTAAATAAAATTGGGGAAAACCCAAAACAACCACTAAAAAACCTATAAATACGCCACTACAGCGTATGGGGTAAACCCACCAAGAATAAAAATGTATATAATAAAATAAATAAGAAAATATTAATCTAATAAATCAATAAACATCAAGTTAATAAATATAGTTTTATTTTACAAAAAATACATATATCATACACAAGCGAAAAAGATTGATAATAATATATAGCTATATAACATACATAAAAATAATAATAGCGCAATTTGATAATGTGTATAATTGTTTAATAAAAAATGTATATATATATATATATATATATATATATATGTAAATAAATAAGCTTAAAAAATGCAAAAGATGGCAGGGACGGGAAAAGGATGTAAAAAAGAAAAGAGTAGATGCGGGGGTCAATTGATCACCAATGGATCATAGAAACACCTGTTGCTATAAAATACGTGCAATGTGACACTCTGTTTAAAGCATGAAAAGTGTATTTAACCTTAGAAATATAAATATACATAAAGTGCAATGTGCAACACAAAAATATATGTGTATAAAATAAATGTAAAAAAGCAGTGCAAGAGAAACAAAACAAAATAAATAAAGTGCTAAAAGTGAAGGTGTCAGAATGTAAATACTTGACCCCACATGTAAAAAGAAGGTAGGTTCCACGTCCCTGCGATCACCTCCAACGCGTTTCACCGTGACCGGCTCCTTGATAAAGCCGTGAAAATATCCAAACTATTAAAATATAATGTTTATGATCCCATATGGTATTCACAACCCAAAATAAATTGAATATAAAAGTGATCAAAAAGTATTTTATGTGCAAAATGGTACTGATGAACACTGCAGATCATGGCGCAAAAAATGAGCCCTCATACAGCCCCATATAGGGAAAATTTTTATAAAAGTTATGGGGTCAGAATACAAATATTTTATTTATTTATTTATTTATGTTAAATGTTTGACTTTTTATTAAAAGCAGTACAGTAATAGAAAAGCATGTAGGCATGGGTATGATTTTAATCCTATTGACCCACAGAATAAAGATGGCATATCATTTTTACCATAAAGTGCACTCCAAATAAACAAAACAAGCTCAGGAGAGATGAGTTGTATGTTCAGACGTGTTAGTTCAAGGACCAAAGTTGTATTTAACTATTCATCACCTTAACACCCTCCTCTGACTTTTTTTTGTCAGCAAGTTGTAAACATGATCTACTTTTGCTGGATGTTTTTCCTTATCACGTAATTTCAGATATATTCTTGATACTGTTGCAGGAGAAATATTGGCAGTTGTTAAAATACTGTCTCCAGTATGACAATGGCTCATTCAAAGTCATTCCGATCGCTCAATTTTCTTATTCTGGTGTGGATTTACAATGAAACAGATCCAGAGTGGTCCAGATAAATCAATATGCCTGAGACCCCACATGCTCCCCCCCCCCCCCCCCCCACAAGAAAAAAAAAAAAGTTCCTAAATTGTGTTTTTCTTTTCAATTTCACTCACAAATTATATTTTTGTGGTTGCGCCATACACTTTATAGTAAAATGAGTGATGTCATTACAAAGTACAATTGGTCATGCGAAAACAAATCTCTTATGGGTCTGTGGATGGTGAAGTTAGTTATAGCTCTTTGAAATTGAGGAGGAAAAAATCAAAATGCAAAAAAGTTAACTTTCTGTGTCTTCAAGGCCAAAACGGCCGTATCCTAAATTCTATGAAGGGTTTGTTACAGTTTGTTATCAGAAAGGTAATTTGTTACAGTGTGTATTCTTGAGTGCAATGGCTGCTGGGAGTAGATGTGCTGAGACAGTCACGTCTGCTAGAATACACAGGGCCCTCCGCTGCCCGCCAATGAGGAGCAGAACAGCCACTACTGTGGAGTCAGACTGTGATGGTATCTAACTTCGGTCAGGGCCTACTGCCATATAGGGGCTATACAGGAGGGCTGGTTATCTCTACAGGGGGGCATTATTACAGTTTAGAGCACTATAGGTGCTGGAAAAGTGCAGAGCCTAACATTTTTGTCTTGCAGGTTCTGTGGAGACGAGTTGTGGCTGGATCTAATCATCAGGAAATTCTGAGTGAAGTAACCGACTATGATCAGAGAAGACGTCACATGTGAGTCACCTGATGTAACTGTATGTAAGCTCTTATATGGTCTACAGAACCTGTGTACAGCTGATATCTACAATTATATGGTCACCGTGTGTGGGAATATTTGTAGAAGTGGAAGTAGGGGGCAGTAGTTACCTCTGTTCTTTACCTCTCTGGCTACTATATATGGTCCTATATATTCACATCATGATCTAACCTGTTGGGGACGAAGGGCGTATGCATATGCGCTTGCGTCTTGGTACTTAAGGACGAAGGGCGTATGTATAGGCCTGTGGGAATTTCGGTCCCTGCCGCACGCCGGGCGGGGACCGGACCGGGGTGACTGCTGATATCGATCAGCAGACACCCCACGCAAATGCCCACGGAAAAGACCCCCCCCCATGTCGGCGATCGGCGCAAATCGCAAGTGAATTCACACTTGCGATTTGCGCCGATTCCGGGTCATTACGGGTCTATGGTGACCCGGTGACCTGGAATATAAGGGGGATCACAGTTGTCTAAGACAACTACGATCCCCGTGAAGGGATAGGACTGAGGTGGCAGGGGTGCCACCCCTCCTATCCCTGCTATTGGTCGTCAGAAGCGACGACCAATAGCAGATCGGGGGCGGGGGGGTTAACTTTCGTTTTCCCCTTCCTGCCAACCCACAATAGGCGGGGCAGGATGGGGAAATGACAGAGGATCGGGGACGAAGTCCACTTACTCATCCGGAGGCAGTGGGCGACGGCGATCGACGGGCGGCGATGTCGTGCGAAAGAAGAGGACGGCTCCCTAGATCCTACGGAAGCCGGTAAGTTGCCTAGCAACATCTGGAGGGCTACAGTCTGAGACCACTATACAGTGGTCTCTAACCTGTAGCCCTCCAGATGTTGCTAAACTACAACTCCCTGCATGCCCAGACAGCTGTTTGGGCATGCTGGAATATGTAGTTTTGCAACAGCTGGAGGGCTACAACTTGAGACCATTATACAGTGGTCTCTAAACTGTATCCCTCCAGATCTTGCAAAACTACAACTCCTAGCATGCCAAACAGCTGTTTGCTGTCTGTGCATGCTGGCATTTGTAGTTTTGCAACATCTGGAGGGTCACAGTTTGGAGATAAATATAAATATTATATATATATATATATATATATATATATATATATATATATATTTGTCTATAAAATGTAGCCCTCCAGATACTAGCATACCCAAACAGCTGTCTCGGCATGCTGGGAGTTGTAGTTGCGTACCTTCAGCTGTTGCATTACTACATCTGCCCTTCGGCGATCAGTACATGCTGGGAGTTGTAGTTTTGCAACAGCTGGAGACACACTGGTTGGAAAATGCTGAGTTAGGTAACAGAACCTAACTGAAGGTTTTCCAACCAGTGTGCCTCCAGCTGTTGCAAAAGTACAACTCCCAGCATGCACGTCTGTCAGTACATGCTGGGAGTATTAGTTTTGAAACAGCTGGAGGTTTGCCCCCCTACAGGGTACATTCACACAGGCAGGTTTACAGTAAGTTTCCTGCTTCAAGTTTGGGCTGCGGCAAATTTTTCGCCGCATCGCTAATTCCTAGCGGGAAACTCACCATAACACCCAGTGCGAATGTACCCTAAAAACACTACATTACACTAACACAAAATAAAGGGTAAAACACTACATAGACACCCCCTTACACTGCCCCCCCCCCTCCAATAAAAATGAAAAACATATTGTACTACAGTGTTTCCAAAACGCAGCCTCCAGCTGTTGCAAAACAACAACTCCCAGCATTTCTGGACAGCCACTGACTGTCCAGGCATGCTGGGAGTTTAGCAACAGCTGGAGGCACCCTGTTTGGGAATCACTGGCGTAGAATACCCCTATGTCCACCCCTATGCAATCCCTAATTTAGTCCTCAAATGTGCATGGCGCTCTCTCATTTCGAAGCCCTGTCGTATTTCAAGGAAACAGTTTAGGGCCACAAATGGGGTATTTCTGTACTCGGAAGAAATTGCACTACAAATTTTGGGGGTCTTTTTCTCCTTTTACCACTTATGAAAAGGAAAACTTGGGGGCTACACCAGCCTGTTAGTGTAAAAAAAGAAAAAAAATTTACACTAACATGCTGGTGTTGGCCCATACTTTTTATTTTCACAAGCAGTAAAAGGAAAAGAAGACTGCCAAAATTTGTAACGCAATTTCTCCTGAGTACGGAAATACCCCATATGTGGGCGTGAACTGCTCTGCGGGCACACAAAAAAGGCTCAGGAGTGAGAGCGCACCATGTACATTTGAGGCCTAAATTGGTTATTTGCACAGGGGTGGCTGATTTTACAGCGTTTCTGACATAAACCCAAAAAACATAAATACCCACATGTGGCCCCATTTTGGAAACTACCCCCCTCACGGAACGTGACAAGTGGTATAGTGAGCCTTAACACCCCACAGGTGTTTGACGAATTTTCATTAAATTTGGATGGGAAAATGAAGAAAAAAAATGTTTTCACTAAAATGCTGGTGTTACCCTAAAATTTTCATTTTCACAAGGGAAGATAGGGAAAAAAAGCCCCCGAAAATTTGTAACCCCATTTCTTCTGAGTAAGAAAATACCTCATATGTGGATGTAAACTGCTCTGAGGGCAAACTACAATGCTCAGAAGAGAAGGAGCGCCATTGGGATTTTGAAGAGAAAATTTGTCCGGAATTGAAGGCCACATGTGTTTACAAAGCCCCCATAGTGCCAGAACAATGGACCCCCCCCCCACATGTGACCCCATTTTGGAAACTGCACCCCTCATGTAATGTATTAAGGGGTGCAGTGAGCATTTACGCCCCACAGGTGTCTGACAGATTTTTGTAACAGTGGTCCGTGAAAATGAAAATTTTTATTTTTCATTTGCACAGCCCACTGTTCCAAAGATCTGTCAAATGCCAGTGGGGTGTAAATACTCACTGCACCCCTTATTAAATTCTGTGAGGGGTGTAGTTTCCAAAATGGGGTCACATGTGGGGAGTCGACTGTTCTGGCACCACGGGGGGCTTTGTAAACGCACATGGCCCCTGACTACCATTCCAAACAAATTCTGTTCCCAAAAGCTCAATGGCGCTCCTTCTCTTCTGAGCATTGTAGTTCACCCGCAGAGCATTTTACATCCTAACATGGGGTATTTTCATACTCAGAAGAGATGGCGTTACAAATTTTGGGGGGCATTTTCTCCCATTACCCTTTGTAAAAATTGTAAATTTGGGGGGGGGAAATGCACTTTAGTGAAAACATTTTTTTTTTCATTTACACGTCCGATCTTAACGAAAAGTCGTAAAACACCTGTGGGGTAACTGAACCCCTTGTTACGTGCCTTGAGGGGTGTAGTTTCCAAAATGGTATGCCATGTGGGGTTTTCTGCTGTTCTGGCACCATAGGGGCTTTCTAAAAGTGACATGCCCCTAAAAAAACATTTCAGCAAAATTCACTCTCCAAAATGCCGCCGAACACTTGACATAAAATCCAACACCAGTAGTCCCATTGGGTTATGGGTTCAATAGTCAATTTTCCAATCCCCTTCTGGGAGGAAAACCTCCCTTCCGGGGAGCAATACCCTGTCTGTAACCCAATTAAAATATAACTTTTATTTTTGTTACTTAAAAGTCTAACTGTGGTTGTGAAACTTATATATGTTTAAAATTATCAGGAAAGGCAGTGTTCCTTTTGTATATGCCCACTTAGTGGTGCTATATTGCTGGTGCAAGAGTTATCCAATTTCTCGCTGTGTGTAGCGAGTATGTTACTCTACTGACACACAGTAACTCTGCACCCTTATTACACACTGTCTTCCTGTCTAAAATCTAGATGCTTTGCTCTAACGTTTCGTTAGAAAACTAACTTCTTCAGAGAGCTGCCTACTATGGCGTTCACGTGCGGCACTACCTTTTATAACCCTGTATCGGCGCATCACTTCCGATGCGCCGAATGAGGTGTTTGGATCCAATCAGGGCTTGGTTGGCAGACTGTGTGTTCCGGTGTGCCATTCGCGCGCATGCCCTGTCATACTATAATCCCGGGCATCTCCTTATCACTATTGCGCACGCGCGTCCTCTCGCGCGTGCGCAGTGTTTCCTGTCCCGTTCTCGGTGGAACGCAAGCTCCGTCTCCTGACACGCAGACTCATTCTCCACTCTCAATATGCGCATTTGTCCCTGATCGGTCTCATTACTCATAGGTAATGTTCTATTCTTCATGTCCTTCATACATTAAAGCCTTCCTTGACTATTTCTAGTGCACTATTGTTTTCATATATACATATGGTGGGTGATCTAAATGTTAGAGACTTGATTACTTTTGTTCTCATTATAGGTTTTATTATAAATCATTGGATCATTCCTTATAATAATTTTATTTTGATTATTTTTATTTTTATGAGTCTTTTATTGTTGTAGTGATATTGTTTTTCTTATGTTTATCATTATGTCTCATTTGCTCCTTAATTACTATAATTCTGTTAGGTTAGATATATCTAATCCTTCTTGATTTTCGTTTTGTGGAGTTTATTGAGTCATAATGTTTTATATGTCTATTTTTTGTCCTTTTGGTTTTGTTATTATTATTGATTATAAAGTTCACATATTATTTGTTATTGTTGATTCCAGACTCACATCCTCCAAGCTCATTCCCTTCATCCGTGGGTCCCCATCCTCTCCCAAGGTAATTATTGTATTTTTCTTTGTTTTCATATTTAAGTGTCCAGGGTCGCTTTTTGTATGTATAGATTTTCAGGTTTCCATGTGTCTAGATGTAAAGATTCTCCTACTAATGTATATCTATCGCCATATGTTATCCTTTCCTCTTTCCTGTCATGTCGGCTAAAGTAAAGGTAGTTGCCAGCACGTGAGAGAAGTGTTCACAAATTCACAGGATAATCCCTATAATACTTTTGTTATTTCCAATATTTCCATATACAGGCATCTTCCTCTTCATTCGAGGAAGGGTGTGAAGGAAAAGCCTTCATTCAATCCTCCGGGATTTTTACTGTTGAGGCGATAAATCCATTTCGCCTCCTCTTTAAGTAGAGTCTGATTTATATCTCCTTTTCTTGGGCCTATTTCATATTTCTACAGACCCCAAAATTTTATCTCATCAAGCTTATTATTGTGTTTTGCTCTCATGTGCCTCGCTATGGGGGTGTCCGTCCCTGTTCTAATTGTACTGATATGTTTGCTGATACGTTTTCTCAACTCTTGAATAGTTTTTCCAACATATAGTTTGGGGCATGTACATCTTGCTATATATATTACATTCCGGCTGCTGCAATTTATAAATTTCCTAATGTCATATTTTCTCCCATCCTGTGGATTAGTGAAATTCTTTGTTTTTATCATGAATTTGCAGGAGGCACAGTGACCACAGGGATATGATCCCTGTGGGGGGGCCGGTAACCATGTCCCCGGTCTTGACTCCTCTCTTCTTTCTTGGTGATGGCTATGAACTGTCACGATGCCGGCTGGCAGGAGGTGGATCCTCTGTGCCAGAGAGGGATAGCGAGGACCGTGCTAGTGGACCGGTTCTAAGACACTACTGGTTTTCACCAGAGCCCGCCGCAAAGCGGGATGGTCTTGCTGCGGCGGTAGTGACCAGGTCGTATCCACTAGCAACGGCTCACCTCTCTGGCTGCTGAAGATAGGCGAGGTACAAGGGAGTAGGCAGAAGCAAAGTCGGACGTAGCAGAAGGTCGGGGGCAGGCGGCAAGGTTCGTAGTCAGGGGAGATAGCAGAAGTTCTGGTACACAGGGTTTTAAACACACAAAACGCTTTCACTAGGCACAAGGGCAACAAGATCCGGCAAGGAAGTGCAAGGGAGGAGGTTAGATATAGTCAGGGACCAGGTGGGAGCCAATTAAGCTAATTGGGCCAGGCACCAATCATTGGTGCACTGGCCCTTTAAGTCTCAGGGAGCTGGCGCGCGCGCGCCCTAGAGAGCGGAGCCGCGCGCGCCAGCACATGACAGCAGGGGACGGGAACGGGTAAGTGACCTGGGATGCGATTCGCGAGCGGGCGCGTCCCGCTGTGCGAATCGCATCCCCAACGGCCATGACAGAGCAGCGCTCCCGGTCAGCGGGACTGACCGGGGAGCTGCAGGGAGAAAGACGCCGTGAGCGCTCCGGGGAGGAGCGGGGACCCGGAGCGCTAGGCGTAACAGTACCCCCCCCCTTAGGTCTCCCCTTCTCTTTATCGGGTAACTGCCTCCCCTGGGATGAGGACACCGGGAAAGGATGGAGGGATTCCTCAACGGCAGGCAGAACCGCAGGAGTAGGAATGGGGAGAGAGGGCAGAGGGCGAGACCTGGCACGGGGCAGTGTGACACCAGGACGAGGGCCATGAGGGGACACAGAAGCTTGCCTGATGGAACTGGGAGGGGGGGAGGGGCATTTCCTGTGGCAGGCAGAGTCCTTAATGACCTTAGGGGGACCGGATACAGGAGGAACCACAGGGTCACGGCAGGGAGTACTGGGAACCGGTTGAAGGCAGTCCTTGGAACAAGAGGGACCCCAACTCTTGATCTCCCCAGTGGACCAATCCAGGGTTGGGGAATGGTGTTGAAGCCAGGGTAGTCCAAGGAGAACTTCAGAAGAGCAATTAGAAAGGACAAAAAATACAATCTCCTCGTGATGAGGTCCGATGCACATTAGGAGGGGCTCCGTGCGGTAACGCACGGTGCAATCCAACCTGGCTCCGTTGACCGCGGAAATGTGGAGTGGCTTGACAAGACGGGTCACCGGAATGCGGAATTTATTCACAAAGGACTCCCGAATAAAATTCCCAGAAGCTCCAGAGTCCAGGCAGGCCACGGCTGAGAGGGGAGAGCTGGCTGAAGTGGAAATCCGAACAGGTACCGTGAGACGTGGAGAAGCCGACTTGGCATCAAGAGACGCCACACCCACGAGAGCTGAGTGCGAGCGTGCGTTTCCCAGACGTGGAGGACGGATTGGGCAATCCACCAAAAAATGTTCAGTACTGGCACAGTACAGACAAAGATTCTCTTCCTTACGGCGATTCCTCTCTTCCAGGGTCAGGCGAGACCGATCCACTTGCATGGCCTCCTCGGCGGGAGGCCTAGGCGCAGATTGCAGTGGAGACTGTGGGAGAGGTGTCCAGAGATCTAAGTCTTTTTCCTGGCGGAGCTCTTGATGCCTCTCAGAAAAACGCATGTCAATGCGAGTGGCTAGATGAATGAGTTCATGCAGGTTAGCAGGAGTCTCTCGTGCGGCCAGAACATCTTTAATGTTGCTGGATAGGCCTTTTTTAAAGGTCGCGCAGAGAGCCTCATTATTCCAGGATAGTTCAGAAGCAAGAGTACGGAATTGTATGGCGTACTCGCCAACGGAGGAATTACCCTGGACCAGGTTCAGCAGGGCAGTCTCAGCAGAAGAGGCTCGGGCAGGTTCCTCAAAGACACTTCGAATTTCCGAGAAGAAGGAGTGTACAGAGGCAGTGACGGGGTCATCGCGGTCCCAGAGCGGTGTGGCCCATGACAGGGCTTTTCCAGACAGAAGGCTGACTACGAAAGCCACCTTAGACCTTTCAGTAGGAAACTGATCCGACATCATCTCTAAGTGCAAGGAACATTGCGAAAGAAAGCCACGGCAAAACTTAGAGTCCCCATTAAATTTGTCCGGCAAGGACAGGCGGAGGCTAGGAGCGGCCACTCGCCGCGGAAGGGGTGCTGAAGCTGGCGGAGGAGATGGTTGTTGCTGCTGTAGCTGCGACTGTACTTGCTGTAGTTGTGACTGGAGTTGCTGTGTCATGGTGGTCAAGTACGACAGCTGGTGATCTTGTTGCGCTATCTGTTGCGACTGCTGGGCGATCTGACGAGCTTGCTGGGCGACCAGCGT
Organism: Hyla sarda; assembly: GCF_029499605.1. Taxonomy (NCBI): domain Eukaryota; kingdom Metazoa; phylum Chordata; class Amphibia; order Anura; family Hylidae; genus Hyla; species Hyla sarda. Next base: position 253,784,738 of record NC_079193.1, read on the forward strand.
AGGGAGGTCAGCGACAACTGGCAGAGGAACTTCAGCGGGATCCATGGCCGGATCTACTGTCACGATGCCGGCTGGCAGGAGGTGGATCCTCTGTGCCAGAGAGGGATAGCGAGGACCGTGCTAGTGGACCGGTTCTAAGACACTACTGGTTTTCACCAGAGCCCGCCGCAAAGCGGGATGGTCTTGCTGCGGCGGTAGTGACCAGGTCGTATCCACTAGCAACGGCTCACCTCTCTGGCTGCTGAAGATAGGCGAGGTACAAGGGAGTAGGCAGAAGCAAAGTCGGACGTAGCAGAAGGTCGGGGGCAGGCGGCAAGGTTCGTAGTCAGGGGAGATAGCAGAAGTTCTGGTACACAGGGTTTTAAACACACAAAACGCTTTCACTAGGCACAAGGGCAACAAGATCCGGCAAGGAAGTGCAAGGGAGGAGGTTAGATATAGTCAGGGACCAGGTGGGAGCCAATTAAGCTAATTGGGCCAGGCACCAATCATTGGTGCACTGGCCCTTTAAGCCTCAGGGAGCTGGCGCGCGCGCGCCCTAGAGAGCGGAGCCGCGCGCGCCAGCACATGACAGCAGGGGACGGGAACGGGTAAGTGACCTGGGATGCGATTCGCGAGCGGGCGCGTCCCGCTGTGCGAATCGCATCCCCAACGGCCATGACAGAGCAGCGCTCCCGGTCAGCGGGACTGACCGGGGAGCTGCAGGGAGAAAGACGCCGTGAGCGCTCCGGGGAGGAGCGGGGACCCGGAGCGCTAGGCGTAACATGAACAAGTAGGTCTCGTAAATTCTTGCCCCGTCTGTACGTAATACTTGGTCTTTCTGTTAACGTCTCATTCAGATCTGGGTCTGATTTCAGAATCCTCCAGTATTTTGTCAGAATTGTCCTAACTTTTGAGGCATAGGCATCGTACGTGCCTATGCATCTAATGGTAGGTTTTCCAATCGGTGCTTTCTTTGGTCCCAATATGGTTGCACGGTCACTTTGTTTTGCTCTATTATAGGCCCTTCTCATACATCTCTTCGGATACCCTCTTGCGGTAAATCTCTCCATTAGGTTGCTACTTTCTTTCTGGAAGGGGCCATCCTCTGAGCAATTGCGTTTTGCTCGAAGGTATTGACCCACTGGGAAAAAATTACAAAACAACTGGAGTCAGAAATACAACAAATCCAAAATTTCTCCAATAACCCTGAGTTTGGCAACCTCGAAAACAAATTACAAAAAAATCTGGAAACATATAGGAGTGAATTGAAAGAAAGAAAACATAATAAATATATCCGTGATTTCACGGACTTTGCAACAAACAGAGTATATACATATAAGGAGAAACAGAGAGCCAGGGAGACATGGAGAGCCCCTAGAGGACCATCTGCAGCAGAATCAGACACCTCAGGCACCGAGGAGATACAATCCGACTCAGGAAGCATATCGGACTCAGGTACAAAAAGGAAGTATCAAGGTGGTAGATATAGGGGAGCGGGCAATAAGCCCCCCCATAAAAAACCACCACCGAATAGATCTCAGACAATAAATACAACATGCAACAATATAAAACCATCTATGCAATCCTCTATACCTGGGTCCAACTATACAACATATGCTACCCCTGGGATGATGCCTCCTTACCCGCAGACACAACTTACCCAAATACCACCAACCAATTCCCAAAATCTGATTATTACTACGACAGGAAATACTCAGGTTGCCAATACAGTTTTGACTGGAAGAACAGGAATACAAAACCCAGGAATGTTCCCAAATCCAACACAACCAATGGGCCAAATCCAAACATCTTCCCCTTTTTTAGGACAAGGTCAGATGGGCCAGATAGGATCAAACACGACGGGAGGGGGCCCTCACCCCGCCATAATGATACCCAGTCATCCCCCTCTGCCACCCCGCCTACACTAAGAAAATACAGTGACAATCATCCCAATGAAGATGTAAGACGAGAAACAGATAACAACCCAAATGGGAGTAAATCTATAAGCAATTTTAGCCCGAATATGGGCATAGAAAATCCCTTGGAAGATACACGAATAATGGATATGCAAATTATCAATCTATCGTCCTACCAACTAGAAGACTCTGAACGCTCTCTTCTACTAAGAGGTCTGTCCTTCACACCAACACCCCGGTTCGATGAATTCGGATGGGTGAAGGACATTAACCTCTTTGCACGCAAGCTAGCGCTACATAAATGGCATAAGGAGCATGACAGAGAGGGGATGGCATCAAGAAGTAGGGAGTCAGCAGCCTTGGATGCCCTACATGACTTACTCTCTGAAAATGAGGGAGATGAGATACACCTGAAAGCACCCTTCACAGAATTCAAACCAAGGTCCAAAATAACACCTACCTTTAACCAATACTCTAATATAGAGATGTTTGTTAACCTAGTTACAGAAGAAATTAAATCCATCAGACCAGATAGAAGGTTAGTTTATTCTAACTTAACACAAGCAGAACAAAAGGCCCTGAAGAACATAAGAGACAATGATGACCTTGTCATAAAGCCCGCTGATAAGGGGGGCAACATCGTCCTCATGGACAAAAAGGACTACACCCTCATGGCTCTAAAACTATTAGAAGATAGGAGCACCTATGAACCCCTGGACAGGGATCCAACAGACTCTTTTTTGAGCGAATTACAGGCCCTCCTCAAGTCAGCAAAGGATGAACAATTAGTGTCAGAGGATGAATATACCTTTCTACTCAATACTCACCCTACAATATCAACATTCTATGCCCTACCAAAAACACACAAATCAACAAACCCAGTCAAAGGCCGCCCCATAGTCTCCGGCAACAATAATTTGACGGAGAAAATAAGCCAGTATGTGGACAAAATCCTTACTCCTTTTGTATCTTCCCTCCCCTCACATTTAAAGGACACAAAGGACACTGTCCTTAAAATAAATGACTTGACAGTGAATAAGAACACCTCTCTAATGAGCCTCGATGTAGAGAGCCTGTATAGCAACATAGCACATGATTTAGGGATCACAGCGGTGAACACTTTCCTCTCTACACGGAGTACACATTTTCATAGACAAAATCAATTAGTCTTGACACTTCTTGAATTCATTTTGACACACAATTACTTTCTCTTTGGCGGTGCCCTCTATCGGCAGACGAGGGGCACCGCCATGGGGACAGCCTGTGCACCGTCTTTTGCTAATTTATTTTTAGGGTGGTGGGAGAGCACGATTGTTTTTAGTGACGTTTTTTCACAATACACGGAGCACATTCTTTTTTGGGGAAGATACATAGATGACATTTTAATTTTTTTGGGATGGTGATGGGCCTCTGTTTGGAAGGTTCGTAGATGAACTTAACAACAATGATATTGGCATGAAGTTTACGGCAGAGACAGGGGGACGAAGCATTAATTTCCTGGACCTGACTATCTATATAGATAGAAATCAGCGGATCCAAACGGATATCTATAGAAAGCCAACCTCGACCAACAGCTTTTTACATTGGGAGAGCTGGCATCCTGAAAGTCTGAAACGAAGCATCCCAGTGGGTCAATACCTTCGAGCAAAACGCAATTGCTCAGAGGATGGCCCCTTCCAGAAAGAAAGTAGCAACCTAATGGAGAGATTTACCGCAAGAGGGTATCCGAAGAGATGTATGAGAAGGGCCTATAATAGAGCAAAACAAAGTGACCGTGCAACCATATTGGGACCAAAGAAAGCACCGATTGGAAAACCTACCATTAGATGCATAGGCACGTACGATGCCTATGCCTCAAAAGTTAGGACAATTCTGACAAAATACTGGAGGATTCTGAAATCAGACCCAGATCTGAATGAGACGTTAACAGAAAGACCAAGTATTACGTACAGACGGGGCAAGAATTTACGAGACCTACTTGTTCATAGCCATCACCAAGAAAGAAGAGAGGAGTCAAGACCGGGGACATGGTTACCGGCCCCCCCACAGGGATCATATCCCTGTGGTCACTGTGCCTCCTGCAAATTCATGATAAAAACAAAGAATTTCACTAATCCACAGGATGGGAGAAAATATGACATTAGGAAATTTATAAATTGCAGCAGCCGGAATGTAATATATATAGCAAGATGTACATGCCCCAAACTATATGTTGGAAAAACTATTCAAGAGTTGAGAAAACGTATCAGCAAACATATCAGTACAATTAGAACAGGGACGGACACCCCCATAGCGAGGCACATGAGAGCAAAACACAATAATAAGCTTGATGAGATAAAATTTTGGGGTCTGGAGAAATATGAAATAGGCCCAAGAAAAGGAGATATAAATCAGACTCTACTTAAAGAGGAGGCGAAATGGATTTATCGCCTCAACAGTAAAAATCCCGGAGGATTGAATGAAGGCTTTTCCTTCACACCCTTCCTCGAATGAAGAGGAAGATGCCTGTATATGGAAATATTGGAAATAACAAAAGTATTATAGGGATTATCCTGTGAATTTGTGAACACTTCTCTCACGTGCTGGCAACTACCTTTACTTTAGCCGACATGACAGGAAAGAGGAAAGGATAACATATGGCGATAGATATACATTAGTAGGAGAATCTTTACATCTAGACACATGGAAACCTGAAAATCTATACATACAAAAAGCGACCCTGGACACTTAAATATGAAAACAAAGAAAAATACAATAATTACCTTGGGAGAGGATGGGGACCCACGGATGAAGGGAATGAGCTTGGAGGATGTGAGTCTGGAATCAACAATAACAAATAATATGTGAACTTTATAATCAATAATAATAACAAAACCAAAAGGACAAAAAATAGACATATAAAACATTATGACTCAATAAACTCCACAAAACGAAAATCAAGAAGGATTAGATATATCTAACCTAACAGAATTATAGTAATTAAGGAGCAAATGAGACATAATGATAAACATAAGAAAAACAATATCACTACAACAATAAAAGACTCATAAAAATAAAAATAATCAAAATAAAATTATTATAAGGAATGATCCAATGATTTATAATAAAACCTATAATGAGAACAAAAGTAATCAAGTCTCTAACATTTAGATCACCCACCATATGTATATATGAAAACAATAGTGCACTAGAAATAGTCAAGGAAGGCTTTAATGTATGAAGGACATGAAGAATAGAACATTACCTATGAGTAATGAGACCGATCAGGGACAAATGCGCATATTGAGAGTGGAGAATGAGTCTGCGTGTCAGGAGACGGAGCTTGCGTTCCACCGAGAACGGGACAGGAAACACTGCGCACGCGCGAGAGGACGCGCGTGCGCAATAGTGATAAGGAGATGCCCGGGATTATAGTATGACAGGGCATGCGCGCGAATGGCGGCCGGAACACACAGTCTGCCAACCAAGCCCTGATTGGATCCAAACACCTCATTCGGCGCATCGGAAGTGATGCGCCGATACAGGGTTATAAAAGGTAGTGCCGCACGTGAACGCCATAGTAGGCAGCTCTCTGAAGAAGTTAGTTTTCTAACGAAACGTTAGAGCAAAGCATCTAGATTTTAGACAGGAAGACAGTGTGTAATAAGGGTGCAGAGTTACTGTGTGTCAGTAGAGTAACATACTCACTACACACAGCGAGAAATTGGATAACTCTTGCACCAGCAATATAGCACCACTAAGTGGGCATATACAAAAGGAACACTGCCTTTCCTGATAATTTTAAACATATATAAGTTTCACAACCACAGTTAGACTTTTAAGTAACAAAAATAAAAGTTATATTTTAATTGGGTTACAGACAGGGTATTGCTCCCCGGAAGGGAGGTTTTCCTCCCAGAAGGGGATTGGAAAATTGAACACTTGACATACACATATGAGGCATTTCCTTACTCGAGAGAAATTGGGTTACCAATTTTGGGGGGCTTTTTCTCCTATTACCACTTTAAAAATTCAAAAACTGGGTCTACAAGAACACGCGAGTGTAAAAACATTGCTGCTATTCCTGTGAAACACCTAAAGGGTTAACACACTTAATGAATGTCGTTTTGGATACTTTGAGGGGTGCAGTTTTTATAATTGGGTCATTTGTGGGCATTTCTAATATGAAGGTCCTTCAAATCCACTTCAAAACTGAACTGGTCCCTGAACTTTAAAGCCCTCTGATGTCTTCCAAAAGTAAAAACATGTCAACTTTATGATGCAAATAAAAAGTAGGCATATTGTATATGTGAATCAATATATAATTTATTTGGAATGTCTATTTTCATTTCAAGCAGAGAGCTTCAAAGTTAGAAAAATGCAAAATTTTTAAATTTTTCATAAATTCTTTAATTTTTCACCAAGAAATGATGCAAGTATCGACGAAAATTTACCACTAAAATAAAGTAGAATATGTCACGAAAAAAAAATCTCGGAATCAAATTTATAAGTAAAAGCATCCCAGAGTTATTAATGCTTAAAGTGACAGTGGTCAGATTTGCAAAAAAATGCCCCCATCCTTAGGGTCATAATGGGCTCCGTCCCCAAGGGGTTAAAGGGGTACTCCAGGAAAAATTTTTTTTTTTTTTTAGATCAACTGGCTCCAGAAAGTTAAACAGATTTGTAAATAACTTCTATTAAAAAATCTTAATCCTTCCAATAATTATCAGCTATTGAAGTTGAGTTGTTCTAATCTGTCTGGAAACAGTGCTCTCTGCTGACATCTCTGCTTGTCTCAGGAACTGCACAGAGCAGAATAGGTTTGCTATGGGAATTTGCTTCTACTCTGGACAGCTCCCGAGACACGTGTAATCAGAGAGCACTTAGACAGAAAAGAACAACTCAACTTCAGCAGCTCATAAGTACTGAAAGGATTAAGATTTTTTAATAGAAGGGATTTACAAATCTGTTTAACTTTCTGGAGCTAGTTGATATATATAAAAAAGGTTTTTCAGGGTTAACCCCTTTAACCTTACATTTAGGGTATATATTCTCTCAACATATACTGCGGTGTAATGGCAATGCCCCCATGTACTTTAGTGGCCTAAACATAGTCAAGGGCTAGTGACCATAAGATGACAATTTGTTTAGCAGCATAACATGGTCATTGTTAGTAAACATTACAGTGTATATATGCTTTCACTATGACATTTTTAATGCTGGGTTCACACCACGATTTCTTAAATACGGTTCCCGTATACGGTTTGGAGGAGGGGGCGGGGATTAATTGCGGCGCCCGCACTCAGCCGTATTAGGGAACCGTATTTAATACAAGTCTATGAGCCGACCGGAGTGAACCGCAGCCTCCGGTCGGCTTCGTTTTCGGCCGTATGCGGTTTCCCGACCGCAGGCAAAAACGTGGTCGACCACGTTTTTGCCTGCGGTCGGGAAACCGCATACGGCCGAAAATGAAGCCGACCGGAGGCTGCGGTTCACTCCGGTCGGCTCATAGACTTGTATTAAATACGGTTCCCGAATACGGCTGAGTGCGGGCGCCGCAATTAAACCCCGCCCCCCTCCTCCAAACCGTATACGGGAACCGTATTTAAGAAATCGTGGTGTGAACCCAGCCTAAGACTGGTATGAGTACAACTTGCATTAATAAATGTATGAATTTTTATGAATATTTCTAAATATTACCCAACTCTGATGTTCTTATGACAAATGACTATTATGCAAAACCATACTAAATTATCCTTATTTTGAATTTGGCACCTAAATGGCTAAACGATTCAGTCCAGCGATCTGCGGCGATTCTGGGTCAATCGGGTCTCCAGTGACCCGGTGACCTGGAATTACTGGCTGAACAGCCAGAGCCTGCAGGGGTGAGGTGGCACTGGTGCCACCTCACGATTGCCCTGATTCGTCGGCCGGATTCCCGGCTGACCAATCAGGGCGCCTGCTGCGGGTGTCACTCCCGCACCCGCTCCGCCCCTCTTCCGGAGGACGTGAGCGGGTGCGGGACGTGCACCCCGGGTGCTGGGGACCCCGATCCCCGGCGTTAATGTTGGGATCGGGGCCCCAGGAGCGACGACGACGGCGGCGGCGGCGGGACTGACCTGCAGCGTCGATCAGCAGCAGCAGGAGGTGAGTGACAGCCTCCTGCTGTTGCTTAGCAACAGCTCCCAGCATGCAAAAAGGGCATGCTGGGAGCTGTAGTTATGCAACAGGAGGAGGCAGACCACCACAACTCCCAGCATTCCCTTATGGGCATTGTGGGACTTATGGTTTTGCAACAGCTGGAGGCACATTCTTTTTATGGAAAAGTGTACCTTCAGCTGTTGTGTAACTACAACTCCCAGCTTGCACAAAGTGCATGCTGGGAGTTGTAGTGGTGCATCTGCTGGTTGCATAACTACAACTCCCAGCATGCCCGTTGGCTGTCGGTGACTGCTGAGAGTTGCAGTTTTGCAACAGCTGAAGGCACACTGAGTTAAGTAGCAAACCAGTGTGTCTCCAGCTGTTGCATAACTACAATCCCCAGCATCCCCAGCCAAAGTAGTATGCCTCCCGCTGTTGCATAACTACAACACCCAGCATGCCCTTCCGCTGTCCGTACATGCTGGGGGTTGGAGCTTTTGCAACAGCTGAAGGCACACTGGTTGCAAAACACTGAGTTTGTTGCCAAACTCGGTGTTTCACAACCAGTATGCCTCCAGCTGTTGCAAAACTACAACTCCCAGCATGCACTGATAGACCATACATGCTGGGAGTTGTAGTTTTGCAACAGCTGGATGTTCCCCCCCCCCCAATGTGAATGTACAGGGTACACTCACATGGGCGGAGGATTACAGTAAGTATCCGGCTGCCAGTTTGAGCTGCGGCAAATTTTCTGCTGCAGCTCAAACTGCCAGCGAGAAACTACTGTGAACCCCCCGCCCATGCGACTGTACCCTAAAAACACTACACTAACACCAAATAAAATAAAAAGTAAAAAACACTACATATACACATACCCCTACACAGCCCCCCTCCCCAATAAAAATGAAAAACGTCTGGTACGCCACTCTTTCCAAAACGGAGCCTCCAGCTGTTGCAAAACTACAACTCCCAGCATGCACTTATAGACCCTACATGCTGGGATTTGTAGTTTTGCAACAGCTGGATGTTCCCCCCCGCCCCCCCCCCCCCCCCCCCCCAATGTGAACGTACAGGGTACACTCACATGGGCGGAGGATTACAGTAAGTATCCGGCTGCAAGTTTGAGCTGCGGCAAATTTTCTGCCGCAGCTCAAACTGCCAGCGAGAAACTACTGTGAACCCCCCGCCCGTGCGACTGTACCCTAAAAACACTACACTACCACAAAATAAAATAAAAAGTAAAAAACATTACATATACACATGCCCCTACACAGCCCCCCTCCCCAATAAAAATGAAAAATTCTGGTACGCCACTGTTTCCAAAACGGAGCCTCCAGCTGTTGCAAAACAACTACTCCCAGTATTACCAGACAGCCACTGACTGTCCAGGCATGCTGGGACTTTTACAACAGCTGGAGGCACCCTGTTTGGGAATCACTGGCGTAGAATACCCCTATGTCCACCCCTATGCAAGTCCCTAATTTAGGCCTCAAATGTGCATGGCGCTCTCACGTTGGAGCCCTGTCGTATTTCAAGGCAACAGTTTAGGGCCACATATGGGGTATTGCCGTACTCGGGAGAAATTGTGTTACAAATTTTGGGGGGTATTTTCTGCTATTACGCTTTTTAAAAATTTAAAATTTTTGGGAAACCAAGCATTTTAGGTAAAAATATATATATTTTTTTTATATATGCAAAAGTTGTGAATCACCTGTGGGGTATTAAGGTTCACATTACCCCTTGTTACCTTCCCCGAGGGGTCTAGTTTCCAAAATGGTATGCCATGTGGGTTGTTTTTTTGCTGTCCTGGCACCATAGGGGCTTCCTAAATGCGGCATGCCCCCAGAGCAAAATTTGCTTTCAAAAAGCCAAATGTGACTCCTTCTCTTCTGAGACCTATAGTGCGCCAGCAGAGCACTTTTCACCCCCATATGGGGTGTTTTCTGAATTGGGAGAAATTGGGCTTCAAATTTTGGGGGGTATTTTCTGCTATTACCCTTTTTAAAAATGTTAAAATGTTGGGAAACCAAGCATTTTAGGTAAAAAAAAAAATTTTTTTTTACATATGCAAAAGTCATAAAACACCTGTAGGGTATTAAGGTTCACTTTACCCCTTTTTACGTTCCCCGAGGGGTCTAGTTTTCAAAATGGTATGCCATATGTTTTTTTTTTTTTTGCGGTTCTGGCACCATAGGGGCTTCCTAAATGCGGCATGCCCCCAGAGCAAAATTTGCTTTCAAAAAGCCAAATGTGACTCCTTCTCTTCTGAGACCTGTAGTGCGCCAGCAGAGCACTTTTCACCCCCATATGGGGTGTTTTCTGAATCGGGAGAAATTGGGCTTCAAATTTTGGGGGGTATTTTCTGCTATTATCCTTTTTAAAAATGTAAAATTTTTGGGAAACCAAGCATTTTAGGTAAAACATTTTCTTTTTTTTTTACATATGCAAAAGTCGTGAATCACCTGTGGGGTATTAAGGTTCACTTTACCCCTTGTTACATTCCTTGAGGGGTCTAGTTTCCAAAATGGTATGCCATGTGGTTTTTTTTTTGCTGTCCTGGCACCATAGGGGCTTCCTAAAGGTGACATGCCCCCCAAAAACCATTTTTCGCTCCTTCCATTTTGAGCCCTCTAGTGCGCCCGCCGAACAATTAACATAGACATATGAGGTATGTGCTTACTCGAGAGAAATTGGGTTTCAAATGCAAGTAAAAATTTTCTCCTTCCTACCAATTGCAAAAATTCAAAAATTGGGTCTACAAGAACATGCGAGTGTAAAAAATGAAGATTGTGAATTTTCTCCTTCACTTTTCTGCTATTCCTGTGAAACACCTTAAGGGTTAATACACTTATTGAATGTCATTTTGAATACTTTGGGGGTGTAGTTTTTATAATGGGGTCATTTATGGGGTATTTCTAATATGAAGACCCTTCAAAGCCACTTCAAACCTGAACTGGTCCATGAAAAATAGCGAGTTTGAAAATTTTGTGAAAAATTTCCAAATTGCTGCTGAACTTTGAAGCCCTCTGGTGTCTTCCAAAAGTAAAAACTCATACATTTTATGATGCAAACATAAAGTAGACATATTGTATAGTGAACCCCAAAATGCTTTATTTTGAATATCCATTTTCCTTACAAGCAGAGAGCTTCAAAGTTAGAAAAATACAAAATTTTCATTTTTTTCATCAAATTTGGGGATTTTTCCCCAAGAAAGGATGCAAGTTACCATAAAATTTTACCACTAAGTTAAAGTAGAATATGTCACGAAAAAACAATCTCAGAATCAGAATGATAACTAAAAGAATTCCAGAGTTATTAATGTTTAAAGTGACAGTGGTCAGAATTGCAAAAAACGCTCTGGTCCTTAAGGTGTAAAATGGCCTGGTCCTTAAGGACTACACCAGGTTAAAACTACACCAGTCCAGACTTAGCTTAGCTTTTTGGTGTATGTGAAGAGAGAAATTTTGGAAATGTTTTCCTGCACATAATGTATCAAATGTTCTGTGGCCATTTAATAAATCTGGTTCTCCTACACATTACCAGCACACACAAAAAAATATATAGAAAAATTCTTTACTTACACCTACAATCAGGGCCGGTTCTGCCATTAGGCAAACCAAATGTCCGCTTGGGGGCACAAGGAATCCGCAGCCGATGGGGGGCAGAAAAAATCAAGACTTTTTTTTTTTTTACTAAGACCAGTGCTTTAAGTGGGCCGGAACGTGGCGGTACTCAGTACCGCCACTTCCAAAAATGCACCTCTCCCTGCGCCCAGAACGCGCTTTTAGCGTACCGGAACGTTAATTTGCACTTTTATTTTTTCCCGCCCCGGCCTGCGCGCCTGTGACTCACGGCGCGCAGGGGGGAAGGGAAGTATCTCTGCGCTTTGCTGTGCGTGCGCACACAGCGCCCCCCTGCATATCCCTTCGTCTCCCTCCCCCTCCCCTCTGCGGCCCTGTCACCTGTGCCGCTGTATTGATGAGTCCCCCTCCCCCAGCGTTGCAGTGAGTGCCCTGCCGGAGCCCTGACTTGGTGCCCTGCCGAGAGGGGAGGAAAGAGGAAGCTCCGCCGGATTCCCGTGCTGGTGTAGTGAAGATAAATGGCTTAAGGTATGTACCCTTTCCACCCCCTGTTACCCCTTCTTAACCCTCTCCACCCCCCACTCCCGTCATCCATGTCCACCCTCTGTTACCCCTTCTTAACCCTCTCCACTCCCACTGCTGTAATCCATGTCCACCCTCTGTTACCCCTTCTTAACCCTCTCCACCCGCCACTCCTGTTATCCATGCCTACCCTCTGTTACCCCTTCTTAACCCTCTCCCCCCCCCCACTGCTGTCATCCTTGTCCACCCTCTGTTACCCCTTCTTAACCCTGTCCACCCCCCACTCCTGTCATCCATGTCCACCCCCCACTCCTGTCATCCATGTCCACCCCTCTGGTACCCCTTCTTAACCCTCTCCACCCCCCACTCCTGTCATCCATGTCCACCCCTCTGTTACCCCTTCTTAACCCTCTCCACCCACACTGCTGTCATCCATGTCCACCCTCTGCTACCCCTTCTTAACCCTCTCCACCCTCAACTGCTGTCATCCATGTCCACCCTCTCCACCCCCACTGCTGTCATCCATGTCCACCCCTCTGTTACCCCTTCTTAACCCTCTCCACCCCCTGTGCTGTCATCATGTCCACCCCATGTCCATCCCTGTCACCCATGTTCACCCCCCAGTCTACCCCCTGTCACACATATCTACCCCCCCGTCTACCCCGTCACCCATGTCCACCCCCTATTCACCCCTCTGTCACCCATGCCACCTCTTTTAACCGCTTATCCACCCTCCTGTCATCCATGTCCACCTTGGCCACCCGTCTGTCACCCCTGTCCATTCCCGTCACACAAGTTCACCCCCCTGTCCACCCCTCTGACCACCCCCCCAGTCTACACCTGTCACCCATGTCCACCCCCCTATTCACCCCTCTGTCACCCCCGTCCATTCCTATGTTACACATGTTCACCCCTTTGACCACCCCCCAGTCTACACCTGTCACCCGTGTACACCCCCCTATGCCCTCTGTCACCCATGTACACCCCTCTGTCACCCATGTACACCCCCCTATGCCCCCTGTCACCCATGTACACTCTTCTACACCCCTCTGTCACCCATGTACACTCCTCTACACCCCTCTGTCACCCATGTACACCCCCCTATGCCCCTTGTCACCCATGTACACTCTTCTACACCCCTCTGTCACCCATGTACACTCCTCTACACCCCTCTGTACACCCCTCTGTCACCCATGTACACCCCTCTGTCACCCATGTACACTCCTATACACCCCTCTGTCACCCATGTACACTCCTCTACACCCCTCTGTACACCCCTCTGTCACCCATGTACACTTTTCTACACCCCTTTACACCTTTACGCCCCTGTATTCCTCTCCACTAAAAGGGGAATCTGGAGACTGATGCTGATAAAGTGCGGAGCCTAATAGATTTGCCTAATAGATTTGGTTTAATGGTGAAGAATTGTGGCTGGAAGAAACTGTGATGATGGCATGGACCAGAGAAGAGAACGACACTGATTAGAGAAGACGTCATTTGTGAGTTGCTGCATAAAGCAGCACTGTAAACTACATAACTACATACCCACAGATAAATAGATATTGGAGGAGATTTATCAAAACCTGTCCAGAGGATAAGTTGCCCACTTGCCCATAGCAACCAATCAGATTGCTTCTTTAATTTTTAACAAGGACTCTGAAAAATGAAAGAAGCAAACTGATTGGTTGCTGTGGGCAACTCAGAAACTTTTCCTCCTGACAGATTTTGATAAATCTCCCCCGTTGTGCATTGCATAATCCTTTTTTTTTTTTTTTCTTGTCAACTTCGGTAGGGGTGCCCGGCGAAATTTTTTTTCCCTTGGTGTGCCTCGAATCGAAAGTATAGAGATATCACTGTGTTATCTGTGTTGTTACATAGGACTGCAGGTCACATCTACTACATTATCTGTACTCAGAGTTATCACTGTTATCTGTTGTGTTGCATAGGAAATAATTTAAAGAAACATATATGCAAGGGAGGTGGGGCGCAGGGTGGACTGCAGGTTTGGGGGGGGGGGGGCACCAAAATGGAGCTTTGCTTGTGTAGGCAGAAATCCTTGCGCCGGCCCTGCCTACAATGATAAATGCCGGCCACAGTGCATGTGAGTGCACCCTTAAGGGGGTACTACCATGCTGACAACTTATCCCCTATCTAAAGGATAGGGGATAAGTTGCCTGATCGCGCAGGGTCCCGCCGCTGGGGATCCTCACGATCTCGCACGCAGCACCCCGCTCTCATCAGGCCCCGGGTCTGATGACTGCCGATCACGGGGCCGGAGTATCGTGATGTTACGGCTCCGCCCCCATGTGACGTCACGGCTCCACCTCCATGTGACGTCACGCTCGGCCCCTCAATGTTAGTGTATGGAAGGGGGCGAGACACCTGTCTCGCCCCCTGCCATAGACTTGCATTGAGGGGCGGAGCGTGATGTCACACGGGGGCGGAGCTGTGATGTCACGATCACCGGCCTCATCATCAGACCCAGAGCGGATGTTCGCTCCGGGGCCTGATGAGAGCGGGGTGCTGCGTGCGAGATCGCGGGGGTCCCCAGGCAACTTATCCCCTATACTTTACATAAGGGATAAGTTATCAGCACGGTAGTACCCCTTTAAAGGATAACTTATCCCCTGACCACAGAATGGGGGATAAGTAGCTAATTGCACGTTTGAGTTAGATTTAAACTGTTTTATTAGATAGGTATGGAAATGTTCAGATATGTTATTGTAGCCTTTAGTGTATTTTAAAACTTGATTTTTAAAAGTTTTTTTTTATATTTGTATCTTGTCTTTCCTGCAACAGTGGACTACTGGAATGTGTATAAATGTCTAGGAAGTCCAATTCATGAAATCACTGATGAAGCACGGTATGATGAAACCAGTTGTAAGCAAGAGGATGATGTGTTATGTCATATGCTTTTAACTGGAAGAGCAGCCAGTGAGTATAAGAAAAGCAAGGGTTACCTTTATATGTAAAAAAAAACTTTTACTCTCCTTTTGCATTTGAACTATAAACTGTGGACACTGAGGATCGTGGCATGGTGTTTGTTTCCCAGGGGACTGGATGAGACAAGCATTACAAGCGGGGAACATAGACAACAGGCAACAGGATGTGCAGGAGAAGTGGCATGGACTACAAAGTGAGGGAGAGGAAAAAAACAAAAGGGGAGCAGCCTGAAATGATGATGAACTGTATTTTACTGTACCATTTTACTTTGAGACATTAAGTATAGCTGAATGGGGGCAATCCCAGGTGACATATTAAAGCTGTGATATCCCAGTAAAAACTTTCATAGCAGTAAAAACCTTGCTTGCACATCATCTTTCTACTGAATTGTATTTCAGTACTTTATTTATAACAAAAATCAATATAATTAGATGGCAAACGGGGTGTGTCCTATAAAACTTAGCAGTGTTTGGTGGTAAGAAGTATTCACTCTATCTTCTTCTGATGGAGACTCCAGGTGCCCAAAGGATCAATGGGAGTAAATTTACTTGGAGTATGAACGATCTGTAGTTGGCAGTTATGGGTGAATTAAATATATAAGAGACAAGCTGGACTATGATACCAATAAGGTGTTCTCTTTTGGGATAGCAAAACGCCAATGTCTATGAAAAAATTAAGGGAAAAAAAATTTCAGATTATTGGACAATTCGTAATCCGGTAGGACAGAAGAGTCAGCCAAACGTAAACATAAAAATAAATGTAGCTACAAGCAGCGATACAGGTGGACAAGTAGCATGGCTGGGGTATAGCACACAATTGTTTTGACACCTTATGGTGAAGAAGGTGATCATGGACATGTGTGCTAATTTTCACATTGTTCTGA
The DNA here is from genome assembly GCF_029499605.1 of Hyla sarda. Taxonomy (NCBI): domain Eukaryota; kingdom Metazoa; phylum Chordata; class Amphibia; order Anura; family Hylidae; genus Hyla; species Hyla sarda. The sequence goes on from NC_079193.1 coordinate 253,800,685, forward strand.
CCAGTTATATCAGAGTAAACTATGTATGCAGAATTTTGCACAATCCAATATGTCTGTCCCAATATATGATGAAATGAAGTACAGAAAATTGTCTTGAACATCTGTGCTAATTTTCACATTGTTTCTACCAACATCTTTAGAGAAAAGTATGTATTAAGAATATTGCGCAATCCAATACTGCCACCAAATCATGTGATCAATTGTGGTACAGAAAGGGCCTCAATAACTAAGCTGAAACTGACCAGTTTTTGTCGGGTTATTTTGGTGCAGTGTCTGCGCCAGTCTGCGCCAGTATGCGCCAGTGTGTGCAAGAAAAATCCGACAAACCCGACATTGCAATGGGAAAAGCCGAAAATGGGGCATGATCTGTCGTAAAGGGGTGTGGTCGGCCCAAAAGGGGTGTGGTTTCACAACCCAACCTATTTACTATTGAATTCACAGAAAATCCTGTGGATAAATGGCTGGAAATTTCCACCTAGAAAAAGCTGGTCAGAAAATGTTCCCGACTTTTCCCCATAGTAAATAGAGAGGAATCCTGCAAGTCTGGAACTACATTTCCCACTAGTAAAAACCTGACACTCTTAGTAAATGAGGCCCAAAGTGTTTACGAACAGGTGTGTTAATTTTCACATTGTTCCTAGCTGTAATTTCAGGGAAAACTATGGGCCTCATTTACTAAGAGTTTCAGGTTTTTACTTGTAAGAAATGTTTCAGACTTGCAGGATTCCTCTCTATTTACTATGGGGAAAAGTGGGGAACATTTTCTGACCAGCTTTTTCAAGGTGGAAGTTTCAAGCCATTTATCCACAGGATTTTCTGTGAATTCAATAGTAAATAGGTCGGGTTTTGAAACCACACCCCTTTTGGGACGACCACGCCCCTTGCAACAGACCACGCCCCTTTTCTGGTTTTCCTGGTAAAATGTTGGGTTTGTCGGATTTTTCTGGCTCACACTGTCACACACTGGTACAGACATGTCGCAGATACTCTGCACCAAAATAACCTGACAAAAACTGGTCAGTTTCAGCTTGTATGCAGAAATTCTGCAATCCAATATGGCTGCCAAACCTCATGATCAATTGTGGTACAGAGAGTAATCACAAACATGTTTGCTAATTTTCACATTGTTCTGACCATTCGTTTTAGAGAAAACTATGTAAGCAGAATATTGCGCAATCCAATATGGCAGCCAAACCATGTGATCAATTGTGGTACAGTAAGTAATCGTGAACATGTGTGCAAATTTTTACACTCTTCTGACCAGTAATTTCAGAGAAAAGTTTGCAGAATATTGCGCAATTCAATATGGCGGCCAAACCATGTGATCAATTGTGGAGCAGAAAGTGAGCACTCTACCAATGTGCAAAGAAACATAAAGATTGACAGTGTACATATTACACACATTTAAAAAATTGCATATTATTATTGATAACAAAATGTTATCGGTGTGTAGTGGCCCTATTGAATACACCAAATTTAACCCCTTGGGGACCAAGCCCATTTTGACCTTAAAGACCAGAGCATTTTTTTCAAATTTGACATTATGAATTAATAACTCTGGGATGCTTTTACTTATTAATATGATTCCGAGATTTTTTGTGACATATTCTACTTTGTGTTAGTGGTAAATTTCCATTGATACTTGCATCAGTTCTTGGTGTAAAATTAGAAAATTTCATGTAAATTTAGCATTTTTCTAAGGCCCTTTTTACACTACAAAAATTCTCAGTTTTTAAACATCCGTATGAAGTTCCATCTGAAAACCAGCTGAAAACGGCAGTAACAAAATCCTATACGTCTGTTAGAAAATCCCATTATAGTCTATGGGATTTTTCTAATAGTCGTTTTAACCCGTTATAGTCCGTTATTTGTGACAGAAGATAGTACGAAAGAAAATAGTTCAGCAGTCAAATTTGGCTTTTGGAGAGTGAATTTTGCTGAAATGGTTTTTGGGGAGCATGTCGCATTTAGGTAGCCCCCATGGTGCCAGAACAACAAAATAAAAGAACACATGGCACACTAATTTGGGGAGTACACCCCTCAAGGAACATAACAAGGGGCATAGTGAGCCTTAACACCTCACAGGTGTTTGACAACTTTTTGTTAAACTTTGATATGAAAATAAAATGTTTTATTTTTAAACACTAAAATGCTGGTGTTACCCCAAACTTTTCATTTTTACAAGGGTTAAGTGGAAAAAAATATCCCCAAAATCTGTAGCCCAATTTCTCCCAAATAAGGAAATACCCCATATGTGGATGTAAAGTGCTCTGCAGGCGCACTACAGGTCTCAGAAGAGAAGGAGTGCTATTGGGCTTTTGGAGAGAGAATTTGGCTGGAATTGCAGTTGGGGGCCATGTGCATCTACGAAGCCCCCATGGTGGCAGAACAGCAGATCCCCCCCCCCCCCCCCCCCAACTGTGCCACCCTTTTGGAAATACTCAGATGGATCCCTCCAAGGAACAGCACAGGATAAAAGCAGCGCACAAGACTTCAAAGGTAAAATGGTTTATTTACCCGGCATGCAACGCGTTTCACTGGACAACCAGCTTCATCAGGCACCCTTTTGGAAATGACACCCCTCAAGGAACGTAACAAAGGTACAGTGAAAATTTACACCTAGGAGGTTTTTAAAATTTTGGGCTGTAAAAATGAAAAATCTGATTTTCATCACTGAATTGCTAGTGTTAAACCAACAAATATTCATCCTATGTTCGCGAAATTCACATATTCGCTATGTTCATTCTCTCTTTTTTTCCATGCGAAAATTCGTAATGAAATTCGTATGCGCAATTATACCTAAAAGATGAGAGGGATCAGTGTCCAGTATGGAAGTGCTGATATTCGCATAAATTTGCATGGAAATATGAAAAAAAACATATATTCATCATTACAAATATATATCACTATATTCTAAATATTCGCTAAATCGCAAAGTGCCGATATTCACGGTAAAAATTAGCATTTGGAATATTCGCGCTAAACACTAGTTCTGACATTATATCTACAAAAAGAAAACCCTGGCAAGTGATCTTTATTTTGAAACTACACCCATCAAGGAAGTTAATAAGGGATACAGTGAGTGTTTACACCTAACAGGTTTTTTGAACAGTGGGTTGTGAAAATGAAAAACTGGTCTTACCTGAAAATGTTGCTATTTCACAAATGCTAGTAAGAGAAAAAGCCCCAAAAATGTTTAGCCCAATTTCTCCCAAGTAAAGAAATACACCATATGTGGATTTAACGTTCTGTGCGGCACATAACAGGGCTCAAGACTCAGAGCTATGTTCACATTTGAGGCCTATTACATTTCAGTAGCTGACTGTTACATACATTCAGAGGAAAATAAAAAAAACACTGACATGTGACACCACTACAGAAAGTAAATCCCTTGAGCAAGGTGTTTAAGGGGGCGGGGGGGGGGGGGGGGTACATTTGGAACGGACGGGTGTTTCCTAAATTTATTTCCCAGGAATGGATGAAGAGTAGTTTGTAATAAATAAAAATTGCAATTTTACTACTGATATGCCAATTATGTTCCCAGAATGATGACCCAGAGCAAAGCCAAAAGTAAAAATGATGCCAGCCCAAACCCTATGCTCTGCTTCATCATTCTGGAAATGTTTTTTGTGTGGCCATCCCTAAACTGTTGCCTTCAAATGCATTGCACTGTTGCCTGCAAATTTGAAGCAATCTTTAATGCAGAGGACCAGATGATCAGGGCAAGTGTTGCACTGAGTGGTGGTGTCCTTCCTTATCCCCCTCTGCATTTTTTCTGGGATCGTCCCTTCTTTCCAGTGTAGGGGACCTCACCTGGAAAGTGTTGGCCTGGGATGATCCTGGCAACTCTCCTTCTTGAAGTGCTCGGGGCCTCTCCCCCCCCCCTTTATGAGCACCTCCTCGGACTTGAGAAATCTCCCTGTGTTGCCAGCGCTCCGGTATAGTACAAATGCATTGTGCATGGCAACCTAGACCATGTCGATCGCAACTTTTTTGTACCATGCTCGGGTTTTGCGCATGGCGTTATATGGCTTACGGACTTGATCAGAGAGATCAAACCCCCCCCCCCCATATACTGATTGTAGTCCACGATACAGTGTGTCTTGAGGACCGGTGCTGCGGTATCTCGCACAGGGACAGAGGTGTTGCCGTTACCATGAACTGTGGTCAGCATAAGGACATCCCTCTTGTCCTTATACCTAACAAGCAACAGGTTTTCACTGGTGAGGGCACAGGTCTCACCCCTGGGGATTGGTGCCTTGAGGGGATGGGTCGGTAGGCCTCTCTGATTTTTCCACACGGTTCCCCAAGCAGACGTGGATATGGCGACGAGGAATTGGAAAAGAGGGATACTGATATTAAAGGGGTATTTCAGGCCAAAACTTTTTTATATATATCAACTGGCTCCGGAAAGTTACACAGATTTGTAAATTACTTCTATTAAAAAATCTTAATCCTTCCAATAGTTATTAGCTTCTGAAGTTGAGTTGTTGTTTTCTGTCTAACTGCTCTCTGATGACTCATGTCCCGGCAGCTGTGCAGTTCCTATGGGGATATTCTCCCATCATGCACAGCTCCCAGGACGTGACATCATCATTGAGCAGTTAGACAGAAAACTTCAGAAGCTAATAACTATTGGAAGGATTAAGATTTTTTAATAGTAGTCATTTACAAATCTGTTTAACTTTCCAGAGCCAGTTGATATATATAAAAAAAAGGTTTTGCCTGGAATACCCCTTTAAAGTTATCCACATAAAGGTGGTAACCCTTATCCAGCAGTGGGTACAAAAGATCCCACACGAGTTTCCCGCCGACTCCCAGAATGGGGGGACATTCTGGGGGTTCAATACTGGAATTTCGTCTCTGGTACACTCTAAACCTGTAAGTGTGCCCTGAGATATTCTCACGTGTTACTGCAAACATGTGTTACTGCAACCCTTTTCTGTGAGAAATACTTAATTTTCTTGAAAAATTTCAGGGGTGCCAACATTTACGGCCATCACTGTATGTTAATGGTTTTTGGGGGTTAAACATTTGGAAAACAATGTACTGTGGACATCAGTGGGATAAGTGGATTTTAAAATTTACTACTTGATGGAAGTGTGGTACTCCCTGAAGCAATCTTTAATGCAGAGGCCCAGATGATCAGGGCAAGAGTGGAGGTGTCCTTCCTTGTCCCCCTTCTTTCCAGTGTAGGGGACCTCACCTGGAAAGTGTTGGCCTGGGACGATCCTGGCACCTCTCGTTCTGGAAGTGCTCAGAGCCTCCCCCCCCCCCTGATCAAGGCTTTTATGAGCACCTCTTGGGACTTGAGAAATCTCTGTGCTGCCAGTGGTCCGGTATAGTACAAATGCGTTGTACATGGCAACCTAGAACATGTAGATCGCAACTTTTTTGTACCATGCTCGGGTTTTGCACATGGCGTGGGTACTGGAAAAAAAAGTTATACACGGAAAGGTGGTAACCCTTATCCAGGAGTGGGTGTAAAAGATCCCTTACGAGCTTCCCGCTGACTCCCAGAATGGGGGACATTCTGGGGGTTCAATACTGGAATCTCGTCCCTGGGACACTCTAAACCTGTAAGTGTACCCTGAGGTACTCTCACAGAGTTTAGAGTTCCACGCCATACCTCGCCTGCATATTGTGAATATATTGGTGGAAAATTAGTCTCATCAATAGAGACCTCCTTTTGGGGGTATGTAAGCATCCAAAAACTTGTCCCCAAAGTTATCTATGACCAGCCTGAATTTGAACAGGCAGTCAAAGGCAGGAGGGGAGGGGACATGCTGCATTATCAGAGTAATGCAGGCATTTCCATATGGCCTCAAAACGTCCCTGTGTCATGGCCATACTGTAGAGTGGGGTCTGTTAGAGGATGTCCCCACTCAAATATTGCCTGACACCAAGGTTTTTTTTTAATAGGTCCATATACAGTACATAGTTCATAAGTAACATAGTTCATAAGGTTGAAAAAAGACCATAGTCCACCAAGTTCAACCTATATCCCTAATCAGTCCATACTGAGTTGATCCTGAGGAAGGCAAAAAACCCTCATATTAGAGATAAAAATTCCTTCCCGACTCCAAATATGGCAGTCAGAATAAATCCCTGGATCAACGTTCTGTCCCTATAAATCTAGTATACATAACCAGCAATGTTATTACTCTCCAAAAATGCATCCAGACCCCTTTTGAACTCTTTTACAGAGTTCACCATGACCACCTCCTCTGTCAGAGAGTTCCATAGTCTCACTGCTCTTACAGTAAAGAACCTCCATCTGTGCTAGTGTAGAAACCTTCTTTACCCAAGATGTAGAGTATGCCCCTTGTTATAGATACAGTCCTGGGTATAAATAGATCATGGGAGAGATCTCTGTATGGTCCCCTGATATATTTATACATAGTTGTTAGGTCACTCCTAAACCTTCTTTTTTCTAAACTAAATAACCCCAATTCTGATAATCTTTCTGGGTACTGTAGTCCTCTCATTCCCCGTGTTACTCTGGTTGCCCATCTTTGAACCCTCTCCAGCTCCACTATATCCTTCTTATACACTGGTGCCCAGTACCGTACACAGTACTCTATGTGTGGTCTGACTAGTGTTATGTACAGTGGCAGAAATATTTCCTTGTCGTGGACATCTATGCCTCTATTGATGTACCCCATGATTTTATTTGCCTTGACAGCAGCTGCCTGACATTGGTCATTACAGGTAAATTTACTGTTAACTAAAACTTCCAAGTCCTTTTCCATGTCAGTCGTCCCAAGGGTGCTCCCATTTAATACACAATCCCAGCCCAGATTTTTTCTCCCCATGTGCATTACCTTACATATATCAGTGTCGAACCTCATCTGCCACTTCCCAGCCCAAACCTCCAAACTATCCGGATCAATTTGTAACAGTGCACTGTCCTCTATTGTGTTAACCGCTTTACAGAGTTTAGTATCATCTTTAAAGATTGCTTTTTTACTATTCAACCCCTCTTCAAGGTCATTATTGAATATATATAATAAATAAAACAGGACACAAGACTGACCCCTGTGGTACCTCACTAGTAAAAGTCACCCAATCGGAATAAGTGAGAAGGCTGGCGCAGCTAGCCTGTGTTTGTGGGAGGGGCAGGGTTTCTGCGCTATAAGAGCCTGCAGCTTCACAAACTCGGCATGCCACGGGTTCTGTTACGTCATCCTGGTCAGCTGACTGTCGGGTCAGCTGACTGGAAGTTCGGTCGGTGTCGGTATGGGTAAGTGACTGGGACTGGCTGGGGCATGCGGCAGCGCCATCCTCGCTCCGGAGGTAATCCGTGGCTTCGGAGGGACCTCAGTCCGTCCAGCCCTGTTGTTTATACGTTGTATCGGGGCACTATTAGGAATCTCATGGTAATATGGGGCCGCATCGCGGGCATGGTGTGAGGCCGTGGGATGCGGCACCATGTGGGCGACATAGGAGTATTTGCGGGGCGGAGGTGGGCACGGGTGGGTCGTTGCCCCCCGCCCTCCCGCTCGCATCTAACCAGCGGTAGGGGTGGCACTTCATGTGTTATAAGGGCAGGTATTTGCTACCATATAGTGTACCCAAAGCTTTACTGTGTTCACACTGTTATGTATTGCACAGTTTGTCACTCGTTTCCAGCCTTTTAGTAGCCCAAATGCAAATCTCCCCCCCAAAAAAGGGGCACGGTTTTGGGATCATGGCGTCACTATTGCTTGAGGTGTTCACTTCTGTCATTTGGTTGCGCAGCTAGGTTAATCTTAAGTCGCAGTGGGCGTTGCCGTACACGCGATCATAGAGTGCGTATTGTTCACGTGCACATGGCGTTTGTGCTGCACGTGTGGCGTTGTTCTGTGCACGTGCACGTGGCGTTTGTGCGGTGCACGCGCTCGTGGTGTTGTATCATACACACTCGTAGCATTCATACGGTACACGCTTGTAGCATTTGTGCCAGGCACGCACTCATGGCATTTATACTGTACACACGCTCGTAGCATTGTTACTGTACACGCTCGTAGCATTCATAGTGTACACACGCTTGTAGGATTTATACTGTACACACGCTCGTAGCATTTATACTCTTCACACGCACATAGCATCTTACTGTACACGCTCGGAGCATTTATACTATACACACACTAGTAGCATTTTTACTGTACTCGCCCATAGCATTCTAGTGCACACACTCTCGTAGGATTTATACTGTACACGCTTGTAGCATTTATCCTGTACACACGCACGTAGCATCTTACTGCACCGGCTCACAGCATTGTTACTGTACACGCTCATAGCATTCACATTGTACACACACTCGTAGGCTTTATACTGTACACATGCTCGTAGCATTTCTACTATGCACGCACTCGTAGCATTCATATTGTATACACGCTCGCAGCATTCATACTGTGCTCTTGCTCGTAGCATTCATAGTGTACACACGTTCATAGGATCTGTACTGTACACACGCTCGCAGCATTTATACTGTCCACACGCTCGTAGCATTTGCAGTGTACACACGCTAGGGTTTATACTGTACGCATGCGCTTAGCATTATGCTGTACACGCTTGCAGCAGTTATTCTGTACACGTCGAAATTAATAAATAAAATAAAAAAAATAAACGCTCCATTAATTGTGCTAGTCAGGTGGTCATAGAGTTCTGTGCACACATTACCATAATTAAGTCTGCGCAGACAGTATTAGTTGTTCGAGGCACATGCTCCCATAATCATTCCTCGCATACAGTCACATAGTCATTCGGTGCACGCGGTGCACGTGCCTATAATAATATTCATATACACGGTCATTTGGTTACTTGCACACGCTCCTATAGTTTGTCACACTACTGGCATATGGTCACATTCCACATCTATGCTCTTTATTTAGCTTTCAATACGGCCCTCCCATTGTCAGGCGGGGCATATCATGTGTTTATTGTTGCACGTGCACTTGTAGCACTTGGTGCAGTAGCAGTGTTGCTGCATGGGTTCATTCGGTACAGACATTACTTTGGTTAAGGTTTTCATGTCACATTGACCAGTCACGGCTACAGGTCAGTTCTGTTACAACCTGACACGACTTCAGGTTGGCATCAATGTCATTACGTACGTTGTGTTATTTAGCAGTAGGGTTAGGCTACTGGCATATAGCTTTATTTAAAAAAGAGAAATTTTTATTGTGTATATTAGTCTATGCATGGTCACGAACTTTCGCTGCTTCATGCGGACCAGTCACGTCCACAGGTAAGTCCGATAGAACCTGACACGACTTCAGGTTGGCGAGTTTTCCATTTTCGGCTGGACCTGTCACGTTCACAGGTTGGTTCAGTCACTACCAGACACGACTTTGGGTTGAGGATGATGCCGTGATAAGCTTGTGCATGGTTATTTAGCAGTTGGGATGTGCATACAGGATTATAGCTTGGTTTCGATTGACGTTTGTCTGTCTCGGTTGTCAGTGATGTAGTTATACTTCGGTTGAGTTTCATGGTCATGCCGGCGTGTAAGTGTTGTCATTACCTGTCACGTCCACAGGTCGGTCACAGTTACAACCTAACACGATTTTAGGTTGACGTCTAGGTACTTTTCTCGGTTACATGTTTGCACTTGGGATTGTGCATACGGTCACGGTTTTCATATTTTTCACTCTTACTGACATATTATTGGGTTTTGGCCACTATTCGCTGTAATTAGCACATATCATCAAGGTATCATCACAGTTAATAAAGCGTTTTGTTTATTATAATGAAGTTTTGCCCTCTATTTAATTCAGGTGTACCTACACGCGGCAGTACATGGCACACCTCTGACTGCCTGATAGTTCGTTAGATACTAGGATTAGGTAGGGACGCTACGCTTATGAGCACCGACCACAAGTGAGAAGGCTGGCGCAGCTAGCCTGTTTTTGTGGGAGGCGCGGGGTTTCTGCGCTATAAGAGCCTGCGGCTTCACTAACTCGGCACGCCGCGGGTTCTGTTACATTCCACCCGAACCCTCCCCTTCTTTCAATAATTCAGGAACATCATAGTTTCAGGTATGCCCTCTATTTAATTCAGGTGTACCTACACGCGGCAGTACATGGCACAACTCTGACTGCCTGATAGTTCGTTAGATACTAGGATTAGGTAGGGACGCTACTCTTATGAGCACCGACCACAAGTACCATTTAGAACCACCCTCTGTTTCCTATCACTGAGCCAGTTACTTACCCACTTACACACATTCTCCTCCATCCCAATCCTTCTTATTTTATGTACCAATCTTTTATGTGGCACCATATCAACTGGTTGGTAAAAATCCAGATGTACGAGATCCAGCGATTCCCCCTGGTGCAGTCCGGAGCTCACCTCCTCATAAAAGCTGAACAGGTTAATTTAACAGGACCGTTCCCTCATAAACCCATGCTGATATGGGGTCACACATTTATTTTTATCAAAATACTCCAAAATAGTATCTCTTAGAAAACCCTCAAACAATTTACACACAACAGAGGTTAAACTAACAGGTCTATAATTCCCGGGTAAACTTTTGACCCTTTTTTTTTTTTTTTTTAAATATTGGCACCACATTTGCCATGCGTCAGTCATGGGGAACAGTCCCTGTCACTATAGAGTCCCTGAATATTAAAATGAGAGGTCTGTCTATTACATAATATAATCTCTTTAGAACACGGGGTGAGTGCCATCTGGGCCTGGCGATTGGTCTATTTTGATTTTTTGTAGGCGGCACTGTACTTCTTCGTGGGTTAGAAAAGTGATCTGTACTGGGGGAGTTTATCTTATCTCGCTGTATTTCACCTGGCATTTCATTTTCCTCTGTGAATAGAGTGGAGAAGAATTTGTTTAATATATTTGCTTTTTCCTGATCTCCGTCTATAATTTTTTTCTCCTCATTTTTTAACCCCTTAAGGACCGGGGTTTTTTCCGTTTTCGCATTTTCGTTTTTTGCTCCTTGCCTTTAAAAAATCATAACTCATTCAATTTTGCACCTAAAAATCCATATTATGGCTTATTTTTTGTGCCACCAATTCTACTTTGTAATGATGTCAGTCATTTTGCGACAAAATTGAAAAAAAAAACGCCATTTTGTAATTTTGGGGGTTTCCGTTTCTACGTAGTACATTTTTCGGTAAAAATTACACCTTATCTTTATTCTGTAGGTCCATACGATTAAAATGATACCCTACTTATATAGGTTTGATTTTGTCGTACTTCTGGAAAAAATCATAACTACATGCAGGAAAATTTATACGTTTAAAATTGTCATCTTCTGACCCCTATAACTTTTTAATTTTTCCGTGTATGGGGCGGTATGAGGGCTCATTTTTTGCGCCGTGATCTGAAGTTTTTAACGGTACCATTTTTGCATTGATAGGACTTATTGATCGCTTTTTATTCATTTTTAAATGATATAAAAAGTGACCAAAAATGCACTATTTTGGACTTTGGAATTTTTTTGCGCGCACGCCATTGACCGAGCGGTTTAATTAATGATATATTTTTATAATTCGGACATTTCCGCATGTGGTGATACCATATATGTTTATTTTTATTTTTATTTATACTGTGGTTTTTTTTTTATGGTAAAAGGGGGGTGATTCAAACTTTTAATAGGGGAGGGGTTAAATGATATTCATTCACTTTTTTTTTTCACTTTTTTTTTTGCAGTGTTATAGCTCCCATAGGGACCTATAACACTGCACACAGTGATCTTTATCATTGATCACTGGTTTCTCATAGGAAACCAGTGATCGATGATTCTGCCGCATGACTGCTCATGCCTGGATCTCAGGCACTGAGCAGTCATTCGGCAATTGGACAGCGAGGAGGCAGGGGCCCTCCCGCTGTCCTGTAAGCTGTTCGGGATGCCTCGGCTATCCCGAACAGCCCACTGAGTTAACCGGCATGGTTTCACTTTCGCTTTTAGCCACGCGTCTCAGCTCTGAGCGCTGCGCACTATTAGCAGCGGGTCCCGGCTTCACTATGATGCCGGGCCCGCCGTGATATGATGCGGGGTTACCGTGTAACTCCGCGTTATATCACGGGAGCAGGACCAAGGACGTACCTGTACGTCCTTGGTCCTTCAGGGGTTAAAGTGATAACACTTTCATTTTTGCTATTTATATAGTTCAAGAACATTTTGGGGTTCTTTTTGCTCTCTTTGGCCATTAGTCTTTCTGTCTCTATTTTTGCGGCTTTTATCTGTTTTTTTATATAATTTTAAATTTTCTCTATAGCTTTTTAATGCTTCTTCACTGCTGTCCTGTTTTAGTAGTTTAAATGCTTTATTTATGTCATTTATTGCCCCCTTAATATTTTTATTCATCCACATTGGTTTTCTTTTATTCCTGACCCTTTTATTCTCATAAGGTATGTCAGGATCTGGGCTGGTAAGCGGGGAGGACACGGGTGGTGGATCCTCTGTGTCAGTGAGGTGATGAAGTGGGCCGTACCAGGGTAACGGAATCTAAGAGGTTACTGGTTTTAACCAGAGCCAGCCGCAAAGCGAGATGGACTTGCAGCGGCAGGTAACCCCCAGGTCGTTCCACCCGATAGCGACTCAACCTCACTGACAGGTGAGACAGACGCGGTACAGAAGGACAAGGCAAGAGCAAGCTCGGACGTAGCAGAAGGTCTGGGCAGGCAGCAACGGTTCGTAGTTAGGGGCAACGGAAAGGGTTTGGATACACAGGCAATTGAACACACAGAAACGCTTTCTCAGGGCACAAGGCAACAAGATCCGGCAAGGACAGGAAGGGGAAGTGGGTTTAAATAGGGTAGGGAGTGCTTGGAACTAATTGGACCAGGCACCAATTAATGGTGCACTGGCCCTTTAAATCTGAGAGACCTGGCGCACGTGCGCCCTAGAGAGCAGGGCCGCGCGCGCTGGAACTGAGCAGAAGGACGGGACCGGTGAGTGATACGGGATGCGATCCGTGGGCGGGCACGTCCCGCCACGGGGATCGCATCCCCGCCGAGGGACACAGAACAGCGCTCACGGTCAGCGAGTCTGACCGGGGCGCTGCAGGCAAGAGAGTAACGCCGCGAGCGCTACGGAGGGGAAGCGGGGCCCGGAGCGCTCGGCGTTACAAGGTATAGTGATCGTCAGTGATCTACGAAGGGCGCATGCGCCTGAAACGCTTCTGATCTGCTGGTTGCTTGTACTGCTTTTACTGTGAGTTCTAATAAGTCTGGATTTCTACTTACCCACGCTGGATCATTTCCCTTTGTTGGAATCTGTGTGCACTGGGCTGGGTGCGGATCCGTGTCGGGGGTGCATCGGTGGAGCGAGCTGGATCTTCGTGAAATACATACCTCTTACAGTGAGAATTTAAAATATTCTTAAAAGTCTCCCATTAAGTGTCAGTATTATTATTTTTGAGGACATTATCGCATTTCAGGTTGTTAAGGGCTTTTCTGAGTTAATGAAACTTTGCCTTCCTAAAGTTCCTTTTTTTTGTGGCCCCTCGCAATGTTCCCTTATTGCAGAAGAACTTATACTGTATTATTTTATGATCACTATTCTCTAGGTGTCCTACCTGCACATTAGTTACTCTGTCAGGTGTGCTGGTTAATATTAAGTCTAGTAGGGCGCCCCCTTTGGTCGGGCCCTGCACCATTTGGGACACATAATTGTCTTTAGCTATAGTCAGAAACTTGTTTCCTTTATGAGATTCACAGGTCTCAGTCTCCCAATTTATATCAGGATAGTTAAAGTCCCCCATTATTATTATATCATTCTGATTTGCTGCCTTGTTTATTTGCCCCTGTAACTGATCTTCTGCCTCTTCCATCATGTTTGGTGGCTTATAGCAAACCCCTATCAAAATTTTTTTACAGTCATGACCGTAAATGATGGCACCCCGGAAATTTTTCTAGCAAATGAAGTATTTCTCAAAGCAAACGATTGCAGTAACACATGTTTTGCTATACACATGTTTATTCCCTTTGTGTGTATTGGAACTAAGCCAAAAAAAAAGGAGGTGAAAAAGCTAATTGCACATAATGTCACAACAAACTCCAAAAATGAGCTGGACAAAATGATTGGCACTCTTAATATTTGGTTGCACACCCTTTGGAAAAAATAACTGAAATCAGTTGCTTCCTATAACCATCAATAAGCTTCTTGGACCTCCATCATATATCACTGTAGGTACTGTGTTCTTTTCTTTGTAGGCCTCATTTCGTTTTCGGTAAACAGTAGAATGATGTGCTTTACCAAAAAGCTCTATCTTGGTCTCATCTGTCCACAAGATGTTTTCCCAGAATGATTTTGGTTTCCTCAAGTTCATTTTGGCAAAATGTAGTCTTGCTTTTTTATGTCTCTGTGTCAGCAGTGGGGTCCTCCTGGGTCCCTGCCATAGCGTTTCATTTCATTTAAAGGTCAACAGATATTGAAGCTGTCCTGCAGGCTCAGGGAGCATCAGTGTCAGCGCAAACTATCTTTGGAACTTGTTTGGGGCTGCTTATCCACCATCCGGACTATCTTGCATTGACACCTTTCATTAATTTTTCTCTTCCATCCACACCCAGGGAGATTAGCTACAGTGCCATGGGTTGCAAACTTCTTGATAATGTTGCGCACTGTGGACAAAGGCAAATCTAGATCTCTGGAGATGGACTTGTAACCTTGAGATTGTTGATATTTTTCCACAATTTTGGTTCTCAAGTCCTCAGACAGTTCTCTTCTCCGCTTTCTGTTGTCCATGCTTGACACACAGACACACAATGCAAAGACTAAGTGAACTTCTCCCCTTGTTATCTTTCAAGTAAGATTTTTATATTGCCCACACCTGTTACTTGCCCCAGGTGAGTTTAAAGGAGCATCACATGCTTAAAACAATCTTGTTTTTCCACATTTTTGAAAGGGTGCCAATAATTTTGTCCAGCCCATTTTTGGAGTTTGGTGTGACATTATGTGGAATTAGCTTTTTTCCCTCCTTTTTTGGTTTGGTTCCAATACCCACAAAGGGAATAAACATGTGTTACTGCAATCCTTTTCTGTGAGAAATACTTCACTTTCTAGAAAAATTTCAGGGGTGCCAAACATTTACAGCCATGACTGTATTTTTATCTCCATATATTTCTACCTTTAATGACTCCACATTATCGTTTCCCTTCCGTATATCGTCCCGCAGTGCAGCCTTCAGACTGAACTTTACATAGACAAACTCCTCCCCCTTTTAATTTTGTCCGATCCTTCCGGAATAGACTATAACCCTGTATGTTGACCGCCCAGTCATAGCTATCGTCCAACCAAGTCTCTGTTATACCCACTATGTCATAATTCTCCTCAGACATTATCAACTCCAGTTCGTCAGTTTTATTGGTCAGACTTCTGACATTAGTCAACATGCATTTCAATTGTCTCTTTTTTTTCCCTATGAAGCCTATCCCTATTAAATATTCTAACCCCTCTGAACGCTCCACCCCCAGGTACATTAATAAGTCCCCCCTCTCTATCTACACCATCTTTACCCTCTATGTTGTAGGTCCCCCCCCCCAGTCCCTGGTTTAAACACTCCTCCACCCATCTTCTCCCCAAGCACAGCTGCACCATCCCCATTGAGGTGCAGCCTATCCCTACGGTAGAGCCATTATCTAACAGAGAAGTCGTCCCAGTTCTCCATGAACCCAAACTCCTCCTTCCTACACCAGCTTCTGAGCCACTTGTTTACTTCCCTGATCTCCCGTTGTCTCTCTGGTGTGGCTCGTGGTACAGATATTATTTCGGAAAATATTAACTTGGAGGTCCTTGCCTTAACCCCTTAAGGACTTAGCCCTTTTTCACCTTAAGGACTCGGCCGTTTTTTGCAATTCTGACCACTGTCACTTTAAACATTAATAACTCTGGAATGCTTTTATTTATCATTCTGATTCCAAGACTGTTTTTTCGTGACATATTCTACTTTAACATAGTGGTAAAATTTTATGGTAACTTGCATCCTTTCTTGGTGAAAAATCCCCAAATTTGATGAAAAAAAGGAAAATTTGGCATTTTTCTAACTTTGAAACTCTCTGCTTGTAAGGAAAATGGATATTCAAAATAATTTTTTTTTTGTTCACATATGCAATATGTCTACTTTATGTTTGCATCATAAAATTTATGAGTTTTTACTTTTGGAAGACACCAGAGAGCTTCAAAGTTCAGTAGCAATTTTCAAATTTTTCACAAAATTTTCAAACTCAATATTTTTCAGAGACCAGTTCAGTTTTGAAGTGGATTTGAAGGGTCTTCATATTAGAAATACCCCATAAATCACCCCATTATAGAAACTACACCCCCCCCCCCCAAAGTATTCAAAATGACATTCAGTCAGTGTTTTAACCCTTTAGGTGTTTCACAGGAATAGCAGCAAAGTGAAGGGGAAAATTCAAAATCTTAATTTTTTTACACTCGCATGTTCTTGTAGACCCAATTTTGCTGGGAGTTGTGGTGGTCTGCCTCCCGCTGTTGCATAACTACAGCTCCCAGCATGCCCTTTTTGCATGCTGGGAGCTGTTGCTAAGCAACAGCAGGAGGCTGTCACTCAGCTCCAACTGCTGATCCATGCCGCCGCTGCAGGTCAGTCCCTCGCCGCTGCCGCTCCTGGGGCCCCGATCCCAACAGGGACGCCGGGGATCGGGGTCCCCAGCTGCCGGGGTCCTCTTCCCGCATCCGATCACGTCCTCCGGAAGAGGGGCGGAGCGGGTTGCGGGAGTGACACCCGCAGCAGGTGCCCTGATTTACCGGTCGGTAAACCGGCCGACGAATCAGGGTGATTGTCAGGTGGCACCAGTGCCACCTCACCCCTGCTGGCTATGGCTCTTCAGGGCAGTCAGAGACGGCCCCGAACAGCCTGTAATTCCGGGTCACCGGGTCACTGGAGACCCGATTGACCCGGAATCTGCCGCAGATCGCTGGGCTGAATTGTCCAGCGATCTGCGGCCATCGCCGACAGGGGGGGCCATCATGATCCCCCTGGGCGATATGCCGCAATGCCTGCTGAATGATTTCAGCAGGCATCCGGCTCCGGTCCCCAACCGGCTAGCGGTGGGGACTGGATTTCCCACGGGCGTATGGATACGCCCTGCGTCCTTAAGGACTCGGAATGCATGGCGTATCCATAAGCCCTGCATCCTGAAGCTTGCAGCCCAAGTCCCTGAAATAAATTTTAAGGACACTCCACCTACCTCTTACTTTGTCATTGATGCCGACATGTACCATGACCGCTGGGTCTTCTCCAGCCCCACCCAGCAACCTGTCAACCCGATCCGCGATGTGTCGAACTCGAGCGCCAGGTAGACAACACACTGTTCGGCGATAGCGGTCTTTGTGACAGATCGCTCTGTCTGTCCCCCTAATAATAGAGTCCCCCACTACCAGTACCTGTCTGGTCATCCCTGCACTCCTCCTTACTGGAGCAGACATCCTCCTGGGGGTCAGAGGCAGTATCTTGCTGCAGTACTGCTAGCCCTGAAATGGTATCCCCCTAATCTGCCAACCGGGCAAACTTGTTGGGGTGTGCCAGTTCAGGACTAGCCTCCCTGACACTTTTCCCTCTACCCAGTTTTCTTACTGTAACCCAGCTAGCTGCCTGACTGTCCTGCACCTCCATCCCACTATCCTCCCCTACCTCTACAACAGAGAGTACTTGCTCAGTGAGCAGGAGACTCCTCTCCAAGTTGTCAATGCGTCTCAGTGTTGCCAGTTGCTCCTCTAGATTCAGGATCTGGGCTTCCAAATGAACAACTCGCACACATCTCGCACAACAATCCTGTTCAAGGATTGCATACATCGTGCAAGATGTACACCGGACTGTATTTTCCAACATCGAGGCCAGCTAGTTATGGGGATTTCACAGATTAACAGCCAAAAACAGACAGTAAATATTACAATTAAATTCTCAGTAGACCTTGTGAGTTTAAAGTCCCTACAGTGTAAGGAAAGTCACACACAGATCTCAAACTCCTGCTTTAAAACTCTCTTTCAGCTGCCTCTCTTCCAAAGCAACACTCAGACAATGCAAGAGGCCCCAAAACATCTTTATTTCGGCTGTATGGATGGCGTACCATCCATTGGGCCAGCCAAAATGGAGCCAGGGTTTGCGGCGACAAACTGTTGGGCATATATATTCCTTTGCTCCACCATAAGATTGACAAAGTCTTCACTGAAATAATAACTAAAAAAGTCAATTTCAGCAAAGCCAGCAATGTCAATCTTGATTCCTGGGTTGGCAATAAACCCAGGAATCATGAGCTCATAGTCCAGACAGGTTCACCAGTAAAGGGTACCGGTGGACTTGCCTGATGGGCCCACATACTAGTACGGGCAGCATGGTCGCTTGTACTAGTATGGGGCACAGGGTCACTTGTATGGGCGGGGGGCCTCAAATGGCGGCGCTGTCCGCCTTCTCGTGGGCTCATCATCAATACTTGATGGTCAGTAGAGGGAGGAAGACAACAGGAAAGTGGGGTCTTGCTCACCCTCACTGGCGATTTCAGTGTCAATTAAGGCATATGCCTCCTCCACCGAAAACTTTTACGGGGGTGTGTGTTTGAAACTTGATGTGTGTATGTGTGGATGCTTCTACTGTATCCCTAACCTACCCTAACCCCCTCAACAATAAAAAAAAAAGGAAAAAAAATGAAGTGTGTACTTCTAGTGCAAAAAACCCTGCAGCAAACAGCGCATACCTAATCAAGTGTGCTCCACTGATTAGGGCTCAATGGTGGCAGGGGGCCCAGAAGACGAAAAGAGAAGAAAAAAAGCACCTGCCTGAACCCTAAAAAAAAAAAAAATATATAGTGATATATTACTGTCAGCAGTCAGGGCAGATGAACACAGGGGTACGGTCTGTCCACACAGCACGGAACTGCTGCTGATGGCACGGACCGCAAATCCCCAAAAAGTGCTAAAAAAAGAATGAAAAAAAAAAATGCTTATATCTCTGAAAAAGCACTGCACCACTAGGGATAAACAAATCGAATTTGACAAATCCGAATTAGTTACAAATTTCAGGAAAAATTAGTTTTGCAATGAATCCGAATATCGCTGTGATTCAAACGCAAAAATCGCTTCATTAAACTCCATTTGGTGCAGTCCAGGCTCCAGGGCATCTAAGATGGCGGATCCAGGTGTCAGGACATAGGGCAAGGAACTCCAGGAAGGCGGGAAGACAGGTAGGCAGCATGACCCTGAATCACATGCAGGATGCAGCCTATCAGCAGCCAGCCACCACTATGATGTCACAGCCCTATATAAATCAGCAGGCATCTTCCAGCCAGTCACTTCGGCGCTTTATTGCACTGAGAGAAAGAGGGACAGAGAGCAGTGTTGCACAGAAAAGCATTTTTACAGCAGCGATTCCCCTCAAGCCCAAATCCAGCCTAAAAGCACTGATAGGGAAGGAGAGAGACAGAGAGAAGGTTACATTTTGGGTGTACTACACTGGTGTGTACAACAACTGAAAAGCTAATAGTAGCCAGACAGTTAGGGTGAGCAGAGCACTAAAAGCCATAATCACCTGCTGTTAGTGCCTAATACATATTCCTGTTAAAGTCTTTAGGGCCTAGTTACTGTGAAAGGCCAGCCAAAAGTACACACCTGCTGCTGTTCTAGACAAATACTATTTTAAGCATAGTGGAGCGTATTATACTCCCCTCATAAGTGCATACCACGTACATACATCTACGTGGTGTACCATTTTGTTCCTGTTAAAGTCTTAAAGGGGTACTCCACCCTAGACATCTTATCCTCTATCCAAAGCACTCCCACAATCTTGCTCCATGTGAGATGACTCACGATACAGTGGCCGGAGTATCGTGATGTCACGGCCTGTGGTGGCCATCATGCCCCCTCCCACAGAATTGCATTGAGGGCGGAGCGTGATGTCATGAGGGGGTGGAGCCCTGATGTCACAATACTCCGGCCATTGTATCATGAGTCATCCCGCAAGGAGGAAACTTAGCTCCATGCAGTGATGACTCGGGGGGGCTACAAGAGAGATTGCGGGGGTCCCCAGCAGCGGGACCCCCATGATCCGACATCTTATCCCCTATCCTTTGGATAGGGGATAAGATGTCTAGGGCGGAGTACCCCTTTAAGGGCCTAGTTACTGTGGAAGGCCAGCCAAAAGTACACACCTGCTGCTGTTCTAGACAAATACTGTTTTGAGCGTAGTGGAGCGTACTGTCCTCCCCTCATATACGCACTAAGTATATCAGGCAGAGAAGTGCCAGGATGTGCACAAGAGAAAGAAGGATAAAAGACTGTCCCCACTAGGTGCCATCTCCAGAGGAATAAATAAAAAGTGAGGAGAATCCTCTTAATCCAATAAAAACTTGTTTATTTAATAAACAAAAATTTTTTTAAATAACAGACTACAACAAAGCAAGATGCATTTCGGGTGTTGTACCACCCTTCCTCAGTTTCAGATATGTGGAGTATGATGGGCATAGGGTCCCTCTTTATAGTCCCAAACATAGGGCGCCAAAATTGGTGGGAGTGGTCACTGAGCAGCAGCTTGTCATGTCCAAGTATAGAAATAGAGGTGCAAAATGATACATGCAGTGTAATAAAAGTACGCATATAATGATAATAACCTGATGGATAAAAGAAAATAATGTTAGAATCAATAATGAAAGTTTAAAAGTTTGAATGTTGCAGACCAGCGGTGAATACGTAGAAAAAACTTCCGGGTCATGACTCGGAACAAAAAAGCATACATCCTTCACTTAGGTAAATGTAACACAATAAATGGCTTAAATAATGGATAATGTCAGCAGGAAATAACAACAGATAGATAAAATGCTTTAATAGCGATTTCCAAGATCGCGTTGCGCGATCTAAATTGGGTGAACAGCACTGAGAGGGGGGATTAAGTGGTAGGATAAGCCAATCGGCTTAAAGTAAACAAAGAGCACATGTGCCGGCTCATAGTAAACATGGTCACTTGTAGCGCTGATGAACGGAGATGTGGCTTAATGTGAGAATGAATGGAGTGAGAAGCAAGAGAGGGGAGGGCCAATCAGCATACAAGATTAGTGCTGATGCGGTATAATGATGAGAATATAGAGCAGAAAGACAGACTGAGTGGATAGAGTTTAAGTAAAACATAAACAGGAGGGAAAAGAAAGGAAAGGAAGGGAGAAGAAGGGAGAGAAAAGGAGGAGAGAAAAAGGAAGGGCAGGGAAAGAGATGGAATGAAATGAATACAAAATTATAATAAATAATGAATGAAAATAAAAATAAAATTTAATAAAATAATAATTTAAATTTAAATAAATATAAAAATAATAATAAAAATAAACACACAGGACGTGCACAAAGGAGTGGCAGAGGCCTATATTTATCAGGCGCAGGCAGAGGTCACAGCAGACTAGGGGCGAGCGGCAGCAGGAGTCGCACCGAGAGGTCTTAGCTCCCGGTATCAGCTAGAGGTCGTGTCTCAACCAGCAACCCATCTGCCGTCATTGACTGGTTAACTCAGTCATTTACTTCATTACAAGTGACATCTGACACCCCCAGTCAACAGTCGGTGGGTTCCTCAGACACAACCCTCAGTTGGCATGGGCCATGAGCAGTCCCTGTCCTCCAATTGCCTCTGTCCTATGCTGTTCCCTCCCCCATAGAAGTATCCTATGCTGTGGGTTCAGCTCTACTTTTTAGTCATAATGATCTACTAGAGGACAGTCAGCAGCTACTGCCCAGCCAAGAAGGGGAAAAGACATCCCCCTGCTCCTTTGCTAGGTGGGCAAGTACTGATGAAGAGAGTTGCATAGGAGGTGGTGTTGGGAGCATTCAGGCTCCTGATGCAGACACTGTTGAGGAACCTGAGGAGGACATCAGTGACATGCAGACACAACTCGATGATGATGAAGCCGATCGGACTAAGGAGCCTGGTGCAGAAGGTGCTTCATCATCAGGAGAAGAGGGTGGTAGGTTGCCCGTGAGGCAGCAGTTGAGCCAGCAAGGTGGTAGCATGGTTGGGAGTCAGCATGGTGGCAGCAGTGGGAAGTCTGGAGCCAAGCATGCCCGGAGTAGACCACCTTCTTCTCGGTAGCCTACCTGCCCGGGAGGTAGTGGGACAGGGGTCCCTGGAGTTGGCAGCAGTAGCAGACTGCTGGGGGTAAAATCAGCTTCTCTGCAGTGTGGCAGTTTTTTTTTTTTATCAAGTATCCGGCGGATGTTAACATGGCCACATGCAATTTAAAAAAATATCTTTAATCCTTTCAATTGTGAGGCCCTATGGTCTCGTCATTCTGTGTCATTCTGTCACCATATTGTCTCCTCTTGTTGCTGCCAGTTCCAGGCTTGGTCATTCTGCCACATTTTGGTCTCCTCATGCTGGTGCCACCTCCAGGCTGTGTCATTGTTACACCATGTGGTCTCCTCATGCTGCTGCACATTACATAAATATTTTTTTGTTCATCCATTTAAAATCTTAAATTTAAATTTTAAAATATATCTTTAATCTTTTCAATTATAGGCCATATGGTCTCGTCAGGCTGTTGCCACTTCCAGGCTGTCATTCTGCCACTATATGGTCTCCTCATGCTGCTACCACTTCCAGGCTGTTATTCTGCCACTACATGGTCTCCTTATGCTTCTGCCTCCTCCAGGCTGTGTCATTCATCCACTATATGGTCTCCTCATGCTCCTGGCACATTATATAAAACATTTTATGTTAATCTATTTAACCCATTGGGGACAGAGGGTTTTCCCATTTTTGCACTTTAGTTTTTTCCTCCTTACCTTTAAAAAATCATAACTCTTTCAATTTTGTACCTAAAAATCCATATGATGGCTTATTTTGTGTGCCACCAATTCTACTTTTTAATGACAACACTAATTTTACCCAAAAATCTGAAAAAAAAAACTTATGTAACTTTTGGGGGCTTCTGTTTCTACACAGTACATTTTTTGGTAAAAATGACACCTTATCTTTATTCTGTAGGTCCATATGATTAAAATGATACCCTACTTATGTAGGTTTGATTTTGTTGTACTGGAAAAAATCATAACTACATGCAGGAAAATTTATACGTTTCAAATTGTCATCTTCTGACCCTTATAACTTTTTTTATTTATTTGCATACGGGGCTGTATGAGGCTCATTTTTTGCTCTGTGATCTGAAGATTTTATTGGTACCATATATGTATTGATCGGACTTTTTGATAAATTTTTATTAATTTTTTCATGATGTGAAAAGTGACCAAAAATACGCTATTTTGGACTTTGGAATTTTTTTGCGCTTATATCGTAGACTGTGCGGTTTAAACAATATATTTTTATAATTCAGACATTTCTGCATGCGGCGATACCACATGTTTATTTTTATTTACACAGGTTTTTTTTATGGGAAAAGGGGGGTGATACAAATTTTTTTTTTTTTTGCAGTGTTATAGCTCCCATAGGGCTAACACTGCACACATTGATCTTTTACATTGATCAATGGTTTCTCATAGTAAACCATTGATCAATGATTCTGCCGAATGACTGCTCATGCTTGGATCTCAGGCACTGAGCAGTCATTCGGCAATCGGACAGCAAGGAGGAAGGTAGGGGTCCCTCCTGCTGACCTGCAAGCTGGTCTGGATGCCCCGATTTCACCGTGGCGATCCCGAACAGCCCCCTGAGCTCACTGGCAATGTCTTACTTTCACTTTAGACGTGGCTTTCAACTTTGATCGCTGCGTCTAAAGGGTTAATAGCACGCAACACCGCGATCAGTGCTGCGCGCCATTAGCCACGGGTCTCGGCCATTGTTAGACACAGTGGGCCCGCATTATAGAAAGTGAGTGGGTGGAGGGCGTATAGGTACGCCCTCCGTCCCCAACAGATTAAAATCTTCAATTAAAATGTTTTAAATATATCTTTAACCCCTTAAGGACGCAGGGTTTTTCCGGTTTTGCATTTTTATTTTTTCCTCATCACCTTCTAAAAATCATAACGCTTTCAATTTTGCACTTAAAATTCCATACGATGGCTTATTTTTTGCGCCTACAATTCTACTTTGCAGTGGCATTAGTCCTTTTACCCAAAAATCCACAGCGAAATGGAAAAAAAAAATCATTGTGCGACAAAATTGAAGAAAAAATTTAATTTTGTAACTTTTGGGGCTTCCGTTTCTACGTAGTGCGTTTTTCGGTAAAAACAACACCTTATCTTTATTCTGTAGGTCCATTCAGTTAAAATGATACCCTACTTATATAAGTTGGATTTTGTCGTACTTCGGAAAAAAATCATAACTACATGCAGGAAAATTTATACGTAAAAAATTCTCATTTCTAACCCCTATAACAACATTTTTATTTTTTCGCGTTTGGACCGGTATGAGGGCTCATTTTTTGTGCGGTGTTCTTAAGTTTGTATCGGTACCATTTTGTATTGATCGGACTTTTTGATCGCTTTTTATTCATTTTTTCATGAAATAAAAAGTGACCAAGAATACGCTATGTTGGACTTTGGAATTTTTTTTTTATGGGAAAAGGGGGGTGATTCAAAATTTTATTAGGGAAGGGGTTAAATTATCTTTGTTAACTTTTTTTAATTTTTTTTTTTTGCAGGGAGCTATAGCACTGCACACACTGATCTTTTACTCTGATACCTGCAAATCCATAGCTTTGCATGGATCAGCCAGTTAGGGGCTCGATTGCTCAAGCCTGTAGCTCAGGCTGGGAGCAATCAAACAACGATCGTACGCGACGGAGAAAGGTAAGGGGGTCTCCACTCACATCCTAGCGGATCGGGACATCGCGATTTTATCGCGATGTCCCGATCAGCCGACTGAGCTGCCGGGAAGTGTTTACTTTCACTTTCAGATGCGGTGGTCAACTTTGATCGCCGCGTCTGAAGGGTTAATAGCGCGCGGCACAACGATCAGTGCCGCGCGCTGTTAGCTCAGGGTCCCGGCTATCATTAGCAGCCGGGACCGACACGGTGTGACCCCGTTTTAAACACCGGGACCGGGCGTAGGGCGTACAGGTATGCCCTACGTCCTTAACAGGTTAATCTTTTGAATTATGAGGCCCTGTGGTCTTGTCAGGCTGCTGCCACTTCCAGGCTGTCATTCTGCTACTATATGGTCTCCTCATGCTGCCGCCACTTCCAGGCTGTGTCATTCTGCCGCCATTTCGTCCCAAATAAATTCACATCAACCTAATTTTTTTCTGAAAATTCTGCTAATGGGACAAATTAAATTTTTTATAAAATTTGATCATCGCTAGTCCTCATATGTTATCTCTGGAATTACCACAGGAATCCAAAGAAACAGGTTGGAGCAAGAAAAGTAAACCATAACTGATTAAATAAGACTTTCAAAGTTTGATACGCAGTTTTGCAATACCAGCCGTATTTAATTACACGTACATGGCTTGATATTTTGGACAAGCATTTCATACTGCCAGGATCTACCCAGTAGCCCTTCTGGGTCAGGCCTGCACCACTGAGAGGGAGTAAAAACTGACACACTTCTCTAAAATTGTGCTGCTTTGTGGCCTACATAGGCTGCCACCACCTCATGTGGCATTGAGTCATTGTGCTGCCATATGGTCTCCTCATACTGCTACCATATCCAGGCTCTATTATAGTGCCGCCCTATAGTCTCCTCATGCTGCTGCAACCTCTGCTCCGGGTTGAAATGCTGACTACTGCTACTGCTGCTCGTGTTTGCATTTTTACTAATAAATGAACACCGAATGTTTGTATTGTTAGCAAATTTATAACACAGAAGTTGTGGGAGTTCTTTATGAATTATACACAACTATTTTATTTATGTTATGGACTTCTTCTCAACCAAGCTTGGTTCAGTACTGTATTTAGGTGATATTCTTGACTGCACTATCTACCCTGAAACAGTACCAAAAAAACCAAAGACCATCTCAGTTGTTGATTGGCTGAGCAACTATCACTGCGCTAGTCTCCAAGGGTGGGGCTGGAGCTCACTGAGGATGAGTAAGTAGCTGGGGCCCTGTACAGTAGATTATAGGGGTCAAGCAGTCTGACCCCACATGATCAGACACTTCCTGTGGATAGGGGATAAATGTATTATAAGTTCAGTGCCTCAGAGTACCCCTTTGAGGGATAAGGAATGGCTAGGGATATGTTGAGCTAATATCTCCTCTCACAATACAATACTTGAATGAGATCTGCTTGTCTGTAAACATGTGAATGTAGCTTAGTAATGGATGAGTTTAAAATATTGGGTACTGTGTACTTTTTTTTCCCCTTTTTAACCCTTTAAGCACCCAGCCAATTTTCACTGTAGGACCCGGCCATTTTTTGAACATCTGACCGCTGTCATTTTAAACATTAATAACTCTGGAATGCTTTTAGTTATCATTCTGATTCCGAGGTTGTTTTTTCGTGACATATTCTACTTTAACATAGTGGTAACATTTTGTGGTAACTTGCATCATTTCTTGGTGAAAAATCCCCAAATTTGATGAAAAATTAGAAAATTTTGCATTTTTCTAACTTTGAAGCTCTCTGCTTGTAAGGAAAATGGATATTCCAAATAAAAAAAAATTTTGATTCACATATACAATATGTCTACTTTATGTTTGCATCATAAAATTGACAAGTTTTTACTTTTGGAATACACCAGAGGGCTTCAAAGTTCAGCAGCAATTTTCCAATTTTTCACAAAATTTTCAAACTCACAATTTTTCAGGGACCAGTTCAGGTTTGAAGGGGATTTGAAGGGTCTTCATATTAGAAATACCCCACAAATGACCCCATTATAAAAACTGCACCCCCTAAAGTATTCAAAATGACATTCAGTTAGCATTTTAACCCTTTAGGTATTTCACAGGAATAGCAGCAAAGTGAAGGAGAAAATTCACAATCTTCATTTTTTACACTCGCATGTTCTTGTAGACCCAATTTTTGAATTTGTACAAGGGGTAAAAGGAGAAAATTTATACTTATATTTGTAGCCCAATTTCTCTCGAGCAAGCACAAACCTCATATGTCTATGTAAATTGTTCGGCGGGCGCAGTAGAGGGCTCAGAAGCGAAGGAGCGACAAGGGGATTTTGGAGAGTACGTTTTTCTGAAATGGTTTTTGGGGGGCATGTTGCCTTTAGGAAGCCCCTATGGTGCCAGAACAGCAAAAAAAAACACATGGCATACCATTTTGGAAACTAGACCCCTTGAGGAACATAACAAGGAATAAAGTGAGCCTTAATACCCCACAGGGGTTTCACGACTTTTGCATGTGTAAAAAAAAAAATTCACTGAAATGTGTGCTTCCCCCCAAATTTCACATTTTTGCAAGGATTAATAGCAGAAAAGACCCCCCAAAATTTGTAACCACATCTCTTCTGAGTATGGAAATACCCCATGTGTGTCCATCAAGTGCTCCGCTGGTGCACTACAATGCTCAGAAGAGAAGGAGCGCCATTGAGCTTTTGGGAAAAAAATTGTTTGGAATGGAAGTCAGGGGCCATGTGCGTTTACAAAGCCTCCCGTGGTGCCAGAACAGTGGACACATGTGACCCTATTTTGGAAACTACACCCCTCACAGAATTTAATAAGGGGTGCAGTGAGTATTTACACCCCACTGGCGTTTGACAGATCTTTGGAACAGTGGGCTGTGCAAATGAAAAAATGAAATTTTTCATTTTCACAGACCACTGTTCCAAAAATCTGTCAGACACCTGTGGGGTGTAAATTCTCACTGTACCCCTTATTACATTATGTGAGGGGTGTAGTTTCCAAAATTGGGTCACATGTGGGTATTTATATTTTTGCGTTTATGTCAGAACCGCTGTAAAATCAGCCACCCCTGTGCAAATCACCAATTTAGGTCTCAAATGTACATGATGCGCTTTCACTCCTGAGCCTTGTTGTGAGCCCCACAGAGCATTTTGCATCTGGGGTATTTCTGTACTCAGGAGAAAATGCGTTACAAATTTTGGGGTCTTTTTTTCCTTTTAACGCTTGTGAAAATAAAAAGTATAGGGCAACACCAGCATGTTAGTGTAAAATTTTTTATTTTTTTACACTAACAAGCTGGTGTAGCCCCAACTTTTCCTTTTCATAAGGGGTAAAAGGAGAAAAAGCCCCCCAATATTTGTAGTGCAATTTCTCCAGAGGTCGGAGATACCCCATATGTGGCCCTAAACTGTTTCCTTGAAATACGACAGGGCTCCGAAGTGAGAGAGCACCATACGCATTTGAGGACTAAATTAGGGATCGCATAGGGGTGGACATAGGGGTATTCTACGCCAGTGATTCCCAAACAGGGTGCCTCCAGCTGTTGCTAAATTCCCAGCATGCCTGGACAGTCAGTGGCTGTCCGGAAATGCTGGGAGTTGTTGTTTTGCAACAGCTGGAGGCTCCGTTTTGGAAACACTGCCATACAATACGGTTTTAATTTTTATTAGGGGGGGGGGACAGTGTAAGGGGTGTATATGTAGTGTTTTACTCTTTATTATGTGGTAGTGTTGTGTAGTGTAGTGTTTTTAGGGTACATTCGCACTGACGTGTTACGGCGAGTTTCCCGCTAGTAGTTTGAGCCGCAGCCCAAACTTGAAGCAGGAAACTTACTGTAAGCCTGCCCGTGTGAATGGACCCAGTACGTTCACATGGGGGAGGCAAACCTCCAGCTGTTTCAAAACTACAACTCCCAGCATGTACTGACAGACCATGCATGCTGGGAGTTGTACTTTTGCAACAGCTGGAGGCACACTGGTTGGAAAACCTTCAGTTAGGTTCTGTTACCTAACTCAGTATTTTCTAACCAGTGTGCCTCCAGCTGTTGCAAAACTACAACTCCCAGCATGTACTGACCACCGACGGGCATGCTGGGAGAAGTAGTTATGCGATAGCTGGAGGTACGCAACTACAACTCCCAGCATGCCGAGACAGCTGATTGCTGTTTGGACATGCTTGGATTTGCAGTTTTGCAACATCTGGAGGGCTGCAGTTTTAGAGAACACTACAAAGTGATCTCCAAACTGTGGTCCTCCAGCTGTTGCAAAACTACAATTCCCAGCATACCCTGACAGCAAACAGTTGTTTGGGCATGCTAGGAGTTGTAGTTTTGCAAGATCTGGAGGGCTACAGTTAGAGACCACTGTATAATGGTCTCAATCTGTACCCTGCAGATGTTGCTAGGCAACTCACCGGCTTCCGTCGGATCCAGCCGCACGTCATCGCCGCCCGCCGATCTCCGTCGCCCGCAGCCTCCGTCACCCGCCCGGATCGGTAAGTGGATATTCGGCGCCGGTCCCCGTCGTTTCCCCATCCTGCCCCGCCTATTGTGGGAAAACGAAAGTAAACACCCCCGCCCCTGATCTACTATTGGTGGTCGTGTCTAGATCACCAATAGCAGGGATAGGAGGGGTGGCACCCATGCCACCTCACTCCTATCGCTTCAGGGGGATCCTGGGTGTCTTAGACACCCGCGATCCCCCTTACATTCCGGGTCACCGGGTCACTATAGACCCGTAATGACCCGGAATCGCGCAAATCGCAAGTGTGAATTCACTTGCGATTTGCCGCGATCGCCGACATGGGGGGTCTGATGACCCCCTGGGCATTTGCACGGGATGCCTGCTGAATGATTTCAGCAGGCATCCCGGTCCGATCTTCGCCCGGCGAACGGCGGGGACCGAACTGCCCATGACGTAACTGTACGTCATGGGTCCTTAAGACCCAGGGTGTCGGGACGTAACGTTACGTCATGGGTCCTGAATGGGTTAAATTAACTGCCAACAAAGAAATACAGACAATAAGTCAGTCACAGACTATGAGCACATATAATGTAAAAATCCTCAAGTAGCTGATCTAGCAAATTAGAAACAGTGGTACTTTTTTCAATAAACACAGTATGTACTTTTAATTATATTTATGTAGCGGCCACTAGTGCTACTGACTGGGGTGCAGGGTGTATAGATCCGGTTCATGATGCCCAAGATTTTGTGGCAGCTATGAGGAGTTAGACAGATTGTGTGACGTTACTAGGGTGGTTAGATTTATCACTTTGTGACGCCAGGGCACTGTTAACCTAAAAAATCTAGGGATACAACAGCTTCCCCTGGGCCAAGCATGGGATAATAAATACACCAATGCCAGGTTACAGATAACTGTCTCTTAACTTTGCTGAAGGTAGCAGAACTCAAACAATACAGACTTTGGTTGCAGAGGGATGTGCAGAGTGGAACCCGGGGAGCCTGTCACCTTGCTGGGAGTTGTAGTTGCTGTTGAATGCAGCTTCAAGATTAGTAGCAGCATACACTGACTTGAAAGACTTAACTGACTTACATAGAGATTTTCCCCAAGAGAAACTGAGATTTGGTGTGGCTGTGGAATTTAGTATACTTTCTTCTCTCAAGGCTTCTCCTCAGCATGTTAGTTGGAACACAATCTCCTTCACCTCTTACGCTCAACTTCAACTCAACTGAACTCTCCACCCCCTACACTACATTAAAGAATATCTGTCACCAGTGTCACCTGCACTAACCTGTTGGTACCTACAAGTAGTGCAGATGACAGACGACAACAGTACTCACCTTGTCCCGGTCTGTGCAGGGGATCTCCGGTAATCTTGTCCATTAACTTCAGCTCCGGGCACGCGGTTTGGGGCACGGGCGGAGCATAGTGATGTCACCGCTGCTGTTCTCTAGCAGCAGGACCCAGCAAAGAGCAGCAGCGGTGATGTCACTAAGCTCCGCCCATGCCCCAAGCCAGGTGCCCGGAGCTGAAGCCAACGAACAAGATTATCGGAGAGATCCCCTGCACGGAACGGGACAAGGTAAGTACCGTTGTCATCAATGTCACCAGCACTACCTGTCGGTACTGACAGGTCAGTGCTGGTGACAGATTTCCTTTAAGGGCTAGGTTTGGGGGTCTCCCATTGGGTGTCAGGGTCAACTTGTCCCACAATCCCATAAAAGTACAGAGCATAAATTAACAAATAACATGACACAGCAATAAAATCACATTATAATAGGTCAGACAATGGAGCAGTGGGCCCAACATATAGACAGCAGGGATGCCCGAGGCAATCTTTAGCCCACAGGACAGCCTTTTGGTGCTGTGTCATCACATTGTTATTGTTATGTACATAAATATTTATTTAGATTCACTTTTAATATATATAGGCTAATTGGTTAAAATGTCAGGGGGTTCTCTCTAACTATAAATATTTTTTAATAGCAGAATTGTTTACACAGGAAGCAACTCATAGCAATGCATTTAACATTTATAACATCAATGTTTGTACAAGAAACCATATATTTATAGGAAAAACAAATGTTCTCAAACTGGAGACAATAGGAATATAGACATAGACTCACATGTATCATAAGTAAATAATATCTCCGTATGGACCCTTCACTGAGTAAAGTCATAATCGTAGAATAAGTGGCATCTTCAAAGTATAAAAAAAAAAACACAGATACCTACTTCTCTTTATGCATTCTGTGCTTTGTCTGTCTCCCACGCTGTCTGCAGCCTGGCAACCGCTGAAAAGAATCTATGTAAGAGAAGGATGGAGTGTCATCATATTTTGTGACCTGAAGGTACATAATACATAAAATGCTCTTACAATTAGACGATAATTTGTGGTAATAACTTTCCTTGTCTGCAAATTGAACATCCATTTCATTTGCACAGATTTAGTAGGACAAGGCAGTATAGACCGGTTACATTCATGCGTTAGAAAATTTTCATGATAATATATACCGACTTTTATGTTGAACTATTTACTTTCACGAAGGATCATTGCAGTAAAAATAAACTGTTGCCTCGATGTTGTAACCTGTTTCATAACATATCATCTTGTTTTCATTAGAAGTTAAAGGTTAAGTAAATAAAAAAAACAATATGAATGAAACTACTGAAACTAGAGATGAGCGAATTTACAGTAAATTTGATTCGTCACAAACTTCTCAGCTCGGCAGTTGATGACTTATAAATTAGTTCAGCTTTCCGGTGCTCCGGTGGGCTGGAAAAGGTGGATACAGTCCTAGGAAAGAGTCTCCTAGGACTGTATCCCCCTTTTCCAGCCCACGGGAGCACCGGAAAGCTGAACTAATTTATGCAGGAAAAGTCATCAACTGCCGAGCTGAGAAGTTCGTGACAAATCGAATTTACTGTAAGTTCGCTCATCTCTAACTGAAACGTATAAGATAAACAGTACTGTAAATAACTGTAATAATCAGCCTACCTGTATAATTAAAGGGGTACTCCGCCCCTAGACATCTTATCCCCTATCCTAAGGGGATAGGGGATAAGATGTCTGATCTCGGAAGTCAGGCATCCGGGACCCCCTGCGATCTCCGGCCTGGCATTATAAACACTCCTGTTCAAAATGTCGGCTTTGGGCGCCCGTGGTCATGATGTCACTCCCCATTCATGTCTATAAGAGCTGGCATGACGGCTGTGGTTGAGAGACCGGCCCGGGCATCACAGGGTCCCCCACGATTAAACATCTTGTCCCCTATCCTTAGAATAGGGGATATGATGTCTAGGGGCAGAAAACCCCATTTAAGGATCTTTGTTACACCTTTTAAATATATTTGGCAGTTTTTCCATTATTAGGGGCCATGTATGTCATGTTTTGTACACACTTAACAGGTGTATGTTGGCAGCCTTTTCAAATTATATGCCGATTTGGGCTGTGGCCTCTTTTCAGTGGAATCATTTACTTTAATGTGCCAAACATTTCACTTCCCAAATTTATGCTTACACTATGCAGTAATTACACTAGTGGCACTTTTTAGTTCTGAGCAGACAAAGTTCATATGGTGTGCATGGATTCTCATGCAATGCCTGTTTAAGGCTTTATTGCATTCTTTACTGTCAACTTGCCCAACTATTCTCATTCATATTATGTGTCTGCGTTTAGTACAGTTCAATACTTTGAGTAATCCTGTTATGTTGATATGTGAATAAGCTATTGGTCTGCTTAGCTCCTCAACATCTTGACATTTGGCCAGATATTTCTGTAATGTTATTTTGTGTAATAAAGGTTAGTTTTGATTCTATGACATTGAACAGGTAAAAGGAGATTTCCAGAGGAAAATAAAAACAATTGATATCCTATTTACAGAATAGGCTATCAATTAGTGATCAGCAGGGTGCTAATCGATCAGCTGTATGGTGCCCACACTAGTCAGAACACAGAGCTAGAAGCAGTTGTTTAGCAGCGACTTTGGGTTACTGCAGCCTTATTTCCTATTTACTTCATTAGGAGCGAAGGCTGCAGTAACCTGGCACCATTCCTACACAGAGTACAGAGCCAACTGCTTCCAGCTCTGTGTAGTGCAGGTACAGAACAGCTGACACCCGGCACCCACCGCCAATCAACTATTCATAGGCTGTCATGTGGATAGGCTATAATTCTTTTTTTTCTGGAAAACCCCTTTAACAAATTACCCATGTTTGGAGTCTGGTACAGAAGTTTGCTGTGTAGAGATGCATTCTGGATATTCCAGCTTATTTCAAGACTTCTGCTGGGCTTAAAGGGGTACTCTGGCCCTAAGACATCTTATCTCCTATCCAAAGGATAGGGGATAAGATGTCTGATCGCGGGGGTCCCACCTCTGGGGACCCCCGCAATCTATCATGCAGAACCCACCTGTGAGCACTGCAGCAAGCGCTAAAGGCTCCAAGTCTTATGCCTCCCAACCACGGGGAGGAGTATCGTGACATCATGACTCCGCCCCCATGTGACGTCATGCCCCCTCTCATAGACTTGCATTTAGGGTCGGGGTGTGACATCACACAGGGGCGGAGTCATGACGCCACGATACTCCGGGACGCCCACAATCAGACATCTTTGGATTGGGGATAAGATGTCTTAGGGCCGAAGTACTCTTTTAACTTTTGTTTGCATACTCATTGCCTTTTTTGTCACTAAAATAGAATGTTCTCCCTTTTTCTAATAATGTTCTTATGTTTTTGAGCCTTGTGTAACAACAAATATTATTACTACTAGATTTCATGTGATGTCAACATGTAATTGTATTGGTTGGTATTTGATTTTAACCTGCTATTATCTTTAATTCTGTTAGGTATGAATTAGAGCCAGTAAGGCACAAAATTGTAAGCTGCTTATGCAATGATGGAACAAAGTTTTATCCACTCAACCAAAGAGCTGGCCTTTATAAACTTTTGTCTTGTTGAAATAATTATAATTTGAGAATACTGTAAATGACCAACAAAAATCCTATTCTTACTGTAAAATCCTATGCTTACTGTAAAATCCTATGCTTACTGTAAAATCCTAGGCAGATGAGTTTATTTGTACATAATTGTATGATTGGAGTTACCAAAGTTTAGCAGTTGTCTCCCTGGCCACCATATTAGAAACATTATTAAAAGGCAGTTTATGACGTTTTAGTACTTACCACCTCTCCAGATATCTTATAAAAAGTAGACGCAGTAAAACAATCAAAATAACGAATAGCTAAATATTTTAAAGGCTAACTCAATGCAAAAAAATGTTACCTTGATCAATTCCAAAAAGAACAAAATTCCCTTACTACTTTGTGTGCAACAGATAACTGCTCCGAATACATGTCAAATAATAGAATTAAAATTACATAAAAAAAATCCCATCCCCTGCTTAATCCACTGATCCCTTTTGTTGTCTAACTTCCTTATTTCCTGTCTTTTAATAAACCTATTCTCATTTTGCTTGACTTTCACATCCATTTTGACAATCCAATCTCTTCATCAGCCTCTAATTTTTTTTTATCTCTAACCTACTGCCTTTCTTAAATTGTTAGTTCTCCTACAACCAAACATGGGAATTCATTTGATGTGGTCTACTACCTATGCTTAGGGCCCTATTAAACTGAACAGTTATCAGATGAACAGGCCCTGTGTAATATGGCCAAGGATCAGTTTACGAACAAGCAAACATTCATTTGTTAGTGTCAGAGTTTTCACCCCTCCACTGCTTTACTACTTGTTTCTTAGAGGACAACAACCCTCCCCCCCCCCACCCCAGCTCATAATTAACAAGCAGCACCTTGCTTCCCTGTTTATCTGCTATCAGTCAGCCCTTTCCCTTCTTGGCCCTGCTTATTTAAGCTGCTATAGTTTAGTCTTCTTCTGTCCAAGCCTGGTCTCTGATCTCCAGAGTGCTCCTGTTGTCCCCGACTGTAATTCCTTATATGTCCCTTTCCTGGCTGACATCCACGCTTGTCCCTGATCCTGTTCTTGACTTCTGACTATTCTACTGTGGCGTTGGGGTGTGAGGTGCAGGGTAGATGTTATAACCCAAGGGGCAGATGTTGTTAACCCCTTCTTGTCTTGATGCAAGGGCGTGGTTTGGCATTAACCCCCCGAAGGGAATACCACTGGTAATACCGCTGGTCCTAGTTAGACAGACTTTGGTGCAGGCTACGGTTACTATAAGGTGGACTTGACTTGACTGATGTATGACTGACTTTGGCTTACTTGCAAATGACAGGTGGCTGCAGACTTTAGGCTTGAGGTCTCCAATGCTCCGGACACACACACTGAGACGACTTGACTGCACTGGACCTCAGGAACTAAGAGAGAGGTCACTTGGGGGGGGTCACCTCCCCAGTACAGGTCACCTGTAGCTCCCCAGTACAGGTCACCTGTAGCTAGACCCATATTTTTAATATTCAGGGACTCTTTAGTAAGAGGGACTGTTCCCCAGGATTGGCGCATTGCAAATGTGGTGCCAACATTTAAAAAGGGGTCAAAAGATGACCCGGAAATTATAGACCTGTTAGTTTAATGTTGTATGTCAATTGTTTGAGGGTTTTCTAAGGGATGCTGTTTTAAAGTATCTTGATAAAAATCTTTCCAGCTGTTGCAAAGTTTAACACCCATTGAGCACTGGCTGAGGAAGTGCGTCACTTCGCACGAAAACGTTTCCAGATATGCCCCCAGCCGACCGCTGGAGCACCTGACCTGACCGTACCTCCATTGAAGATGAAATAAAGAATATCCAGTTTTTATGGTGAGTGCCTACGACTTCTTCTTTGCTTAGACTGTGTTGCTTGGCTGCATCCACTACAGCACCCCATACTGGACTCCAATGCACCGGTGTATACCTTCGGGACTGATCTTTCCGAGAGACGGACACCACACTGATAGGCAGTGCCAACTCAACCCCTTATTGGCTGGTCTACAACACCCATTATGTCTGGAGAGCTTCAGGCATTATAGGAGTTGTAGTTTTGTAACAGCTGGAGCCTCAAATTGGGGTACAGATTCATCCATTAGTACTGCAAAACTTAGAAGTGACGAGAGATCTAATGGGACAGTCAGGAGAATACACAAACATAAAATGACTCACAGGAGACGTCTGTTACGATTCGGCAGGCTGGATGTGGATCCTCTGTGTCAGCGAGGGATTGGCGTGGACCGTGTCGGTGGAACAGTTCTAAGTTGCTACTGGTTTTCACCAGAGCCCGCCGCAAAGCGGGATGGTCTTTCTGCGGCGGTAGCAACCAGGTCGTATCCACCGGCAACGGCTCAACCTCGCTGACTGCTGAGAAGGCGTGGGACAGAAGGACTAGACAAAGGCAAGGTCAGACGTAGCAGAAGGTCGGAGCAGGCGGCAAGGTTCGTAGTCAACGTGGATAGCAGAAGATCTGGAACACAGGCTTTGGACAACACTAAACGCTTTCACTGGCACAAGGCAACAAGATCCGGCAAGGAAGTGCAGGGGAAGTGAGGTAAGTGAGGAGCAGGTGGAAGCTAATTAGGCAGATTGGGCCAGGCACCAATCATTGGTGCACTGGCCCTTTAAATCTTAGAGATCTGGCGCGCGCGCCCTAGAGAGCGGAGCCGCGCGCGCCAGAACATGACAGCCGGGGACCGGGACAGGTAAGTGACTTGGGATGCGATTCGCGAGCGGGTGCGTCCCGCTATGCAAATCGCATCCCCGCCGGCAATGTCAGTGCAGCGCTCCCGGTCAGTGGGTCTGACCGGGGCGCTGCAGAGAGAGAGACGCCGCGAGCGCTCCGGGGAGGAGCAGGGACCCGGAGCGCTCGGCGTAACAACGTCTTCTCTGTTGTCTTTCCTTTTCTTCTCCATCTGGTCCAGACGCCATGTCTTCTTCCAGCTCCATCTTCCTTTGTAAAGTTTGACGCCTTGACAACATTGGTTCCTCACTCTGCCAGCCGATCATCATCCTCTGTATGAAGACACCAATCATTATAACCCTACAAGAGACTGTGCTTCCTAAATATAATACTGCCAAACCCTGTGTACCCTGTATATTATTCTGCCAAACATCATGCCCTCTAAAAATAATACTACCACACACTGTGTCTTCTGTAGTGTGCACAGAGCAGCAGCATCCCATTGAAAACAAGCAAAATTCTGCTGGCGGAAGTTCGTCGTGTGGACGAGCCCTAATTCCTCCAGACCCTTAAGTCCTCCTCCAGACTCCTACTCCCAGAAACCCCTAAGGCTAGGTTTCCCCCCTTTTTTTACCTGCAAAAATACAGAAAAACTGCTACCTGTGTTATGGTAATTTTTTGGCATTTTTTAATTGTGCTTTTGCCTTCTCTGGAAACTTAGCCTTAGTCATCCCTGGTCCATAAAGGGGTACTCCTCCCTAGACATCGTATCCCCTATGCAAAGGATAAGGGATAAGATGTCTGATATAGCATGCAGCACCCACCTTTATCTGCTTCCGCCAGCGCTAGAGGTTCTGGCTCTTGACCACGAGAACGGAAGATCGTGACGTTACGACTCCGCCCCATGTGATGTAATGCCCCGCCCCCTCAATGCAAGTCTATGGGAGGGGGCGTGACAGTTCCCCCAGAGTAGGTTGCAGTTCCCCCGCATTAGGTTGTAGTCCCCCCACATTACGTTGGAAGTGTCCCCCACATACATACAGCCTCCAGCCATATACAGTGTATGGCTGGAGACTATATGTCTGTGTACTGCCCCACTTCTGTGCTCCAACCACTGCTCCTCTGGTCCGGGGTCAGTGACGCTGGTCACTGTTTTAAAGTGGCCGCGGCCGGGCTATCGGGGGACCCGATCTGCTACTGAGCAGGGCACAGAGCATGTGCTCCAGAAGTGCCAATGATGATACGGCCCTGCCCCCAACATCAATGGATCAGACATTATACAGGATGTGCCCTGGGGGAAATACAACTACCAACATCCATAGTGCAGCGCCTTCATCATTGTGCCAGCCCACAAAATGCAAGAGATTCCTGGTGTCACTCTGCCCTACTGTAACAACTGTGCCTCCTCTGAGTTGCTGCATTGCACCTAAAGTGTTTGTGCTTATTGAAGCAGCTATGCTCCTCAACTATATATGTTGTCCTTACGCAAAAGCTGTAAAAAGGCAGGGCAGTGATCAGGATGGCCTGATGGCTGTTCAGATTGCTTCTTTTATCTTTTAGAGGTCTTTTTAATAATTAACCAACCTGATTGGTCGCTATGGACAACTGGTCACCTTTTCCTTTTTTCACAGGTTTTGAGAAATCTCAGTAGGGACTCATTATAGTTATAGGTTGAACTCTGGTCTTGGAAAAATGAATATTTGATATAGTCCTATCCTCATAGGTTAGTGCTAAGTGCTACAGGGATATAACCTCACACAGGTTTCAATGTTAAAAAATTGATTAACATGTTCAATTGAAGGGGACACACAACGCAGGGCTTGTGTTTTTAAAGTGTCAATTACAGTTTATTTATATTTTATTTTATTGATAGGCTCAACAAATGCTATGTTTTAGAGGTGATAATTCTAAATCCCATGATCTGGAGTTACTATCTATAGCAACTCACACTAGGGGTATTTAGTTTTACATAGTACATAGTTAGTACGGTCGAAAAAAGACATATGTCCATCAAGTTCAACCAGGGAATTGAAGGGTAGGGGTGTGGCGCGATATTGGGGAAGGGATGGGATTTTATATTTCTTCATAAGCATTAATGTTATTTTGTTCCAGGAATGTATCTAATCCTGTTTTAAAGCTGTTAATTTTTCCTGCTGTGACCAGTTCCTGAGGTAGACTGTTCCATAAGTTCACATTTCTCATGGTAAAGAAGGCGTGTCGCCCCTTGAGACTAAACTTTTTCTTCTCCAGACGGAGGGAGTGCCCCCTCGTCCTTTGGGGGGGGTTTAACCTGGAACAGTTTTTCTCCATATTTTTTGTATGGGCCATTAATATACTTATATACGTTTATCATATCCCCCTTAACCCCTTAAGGACCAAGGACGTACCGGTACGTCATTGGTCCTGCTCTTCTGATATAACGCGGGGTTACACAGTAACCCCGCGTCATATCATGGCGGGCCCGGCGTCATAGTGAAGCCGGGACCCGCCTCTAATAGCGCGCAGCGCCGATCGCGGCGCCGCGCGCTATTAACCCTTTAGCCGCGCGCTCAAAGCTGAGCCGCGCGGCTAAAAGTGAAAGTGAAAGTTCCCGGCTAGCTCAGTCGGGCTGTTCGGGATAGCCGCGGCTAATCGCGGCATCCCGAACAGCTGACAGGACAGCGGGAGGGCCCCTCCCTGCCTCCTCGCTGTCCGATCGCCGAATGACTGCTCAGTGCCTGAGATCCAGGCATGAGCAGTCATGCGGCAGAATCGTTGATCACTGGTTTCTTATGAGAAACCAGTGATCAACATAGAAGATCAGTGTGTGCAGTGTTATAGGTCCCTATGGGACCTATAACACTGCAAAAAAAAAGTGAAAAAAAAAAGTGAATAAAGATCATTTAACTCCTCCCCTATTAAAAGTTTGAATCACCCCCCTTTTCCAATAAAAAAAAAAACACAGTGTAAATAAAAATAAAAATAAACATATGTGGTATCACCGCGTGCGGAAATGTCCGAATTATAAAAATATATCATTAATTAAACCGCTCGGTCAATGGCGTGCGCGCAAAAAAATTCCAAAGTCCAAAATAGTGCATTTTTGGTCACTTTTTATATCATTTAAAAATGAATAAAAAGTGATCAATAAGTCCTATCAATGCAAAAATGGTACCGTTAAAAACTTCAGATCACGGCGCAAAAAATGAGCCCTCACACCGCCCCATACACGGAAAAATAAAAAAGTTATAGGGGTCAGAAGATGACAATTTTAAACGTATTAATTTTCCTGCATGTAGTTATGATTTTTTCCAAAAGTCCGACAAAATCAAACCTATATAAGTAGGGTATCATTTTAATCGTATGGACCTACAGAATACATATCAGGTGTCATTTTTACCGAAAAATGTACTACGTAGAAACGGAAGCCCCCAAAAGTTACAAAACAGCGTTTTTTTTTCAATTTTGTCGCACAATGATTTTTTTTCCCGCTTCACCATAGATTTTTGGGCAAAATGACTGACGTCATTACAAAGTAGAATTGGTGGCGCAAAAAATAAGCCATCATATGGATTTTTAGGTGTAAATTTGAAAGAGTTATGATTTTTTAAAGGCAAGGAGCAAAAAACGAAAATGCAAAAACGGAAAAACCTCCGGTCCTTAAGGGGTTAAACGTCTCTTCTCAAGACTAAACAATTGTAACTCCTTTAATCGCTCCTCATAGCTACGATGTTCCATGCCCCATATTAGTTTAGTCGCGCGTCTCTACACCCTTTCCAGCTCCACAGTGTCCCTTTTATGGACAGGTGACCAAAACTGAACAGCATATTCCAGGTGAGGCCGTACCAATGCTTTATAAAGGGGGAGTA
Source organism: Hyla sarda (assembly GCF_029499605.1). Taxonomy (NCBI): domain Eukaryota; kingdom Metazoa; phylum Chordata; class Amphibia; order Anura; family Hylidae; genus Hyla; species Hyla sarda. The sequence goes on from NC_079193.1 coordinate 253,841,306, forward strand.
TTATGTCCCTGTCCCTTGAGTCCATGCCTCTTTTGATACATGACAATATCCTGCTGGCTTTGGAAGCAGCAGCCTGACATTGCATACTATTCTGTAGTCTGTGATCTACAAGTACACCCAGATCCTTCTCTACCAGTGACTCTGACAGTTTAATCCCCCCCGAAGACATACGACGCATGCAGGTTATTAGTACCCAGATGCATAACTTTACATTTATCCGCATTGAACCTCATTTGCCAAGTGGATGCCCAGACACTTAGTCTATCCAAGTCATCTTGCAACCTATATACCTCCTCTATAGACTGTACCGTGCTACAAAGCTTGGTGTCATCTGCAAAGATAGAAACAGAGCTGTTAATGCCATCCTCTATATCATTGATAAATAAATTAAACAACAGCGGGCTCAGTACTAAACCTTGGGGTACACCACTAATTACCGGGGACCAATCAGAGTACGAATCATTGACCACCACTCTCTGGGTGCGATCCATGAGCCAGTGTTCAATCCAGTTACAAACTAAAATTTCCAAAGCCAAAGACCTTAACTTACCTGTCAGACGTCTATGAGGGACAGTATCAAACGCTTTAGCAAAATCCAGAAACACAATATCCACAGCCATTCCTCTGTCAAGGCTTCTACTCACCTCTTCATAAAAGCAAAATTAGATTGGTTTGACAACTTCTATCCTTAGTAAACCCATGCTTGCTATCACTTATAACACAATTATCCTCTATGTATTCCTGTATGTAATCCCTTATAAGTCCTTCAAACAATTTAACCACAATGCACGTTAAACTTACCAGTCTATAGTTTCCTGGGGAAGACCTAGAGCCCTTTTTGAAGATTGGCACCACATTCGCCTTGCGCCAGTCCTTTGGCACAATACCAGACACCAGAGAATCTCTAAATATCATGTACAGGGGTACAGATATTACTGAACTTACCTCTCTAAGAACTCTTGGGTGCAATCCATCTGGCCCTGGAGATTTGCTTACATTTATATTACTTAACTTACCTTGTACCATCTCTACATTAAGCCAGTTCAGTACATTACATGATGTGTTACCAGCACTGATGTAACGATTCGGCTGGCAGGAGGTGGATCCTCTGTGCCAGAGAGGGATTGGCGTGGACCGTGCTGGTGGACCGGTTCTAAGTTGCTACTGGTATTCACCAGAGCCCGCCGCAAAGCGGGATGGTCTTGCAGCGGCGGTAGCAACCAGGTCGTATCCACTAGCAACGGCTCAACCTCTCTGACTGCTGAAGATAGGGGCGGTACAAGGGAGTAGACAAGAGCAAGGTCGGACGTAGCAGAAGGTCGGGGCAGGCAGCAAGGATCGTAGTCAGGGGCAACGGCAGGAGGTCTGGAACACAGGCTAGGAACACACAAGGAAACGCTTTCACTGGCACAATGGCAACAAGATCCGGCGAGGGAGTGCAGGGGAAGTGAGGTATAAATAGGGAGTGCACAGGTGAACACACTAATTAGGCCAACTGCGCCAATCAGTGGCGCAGTGGCCCTTTAAATCGCAGAGACCCAGCGTGCGCGCGCCCTAAGGAGCGGGGCCGCGCGCGCCGGGACAGGACCGACGGAGAGCGAGTCAGGTACGGGAGCCGGGGTGCGCATCGCGAGCGGGCGCCACCCGCATCGCGAATCGCACCCCGGCTGGGAGAGGTATCGCAGCGCACCCGGTCAGCAGGTCTGACCGGGGCGCTGCAATTGCGAGGATGTTGCGAGCGCTCTGGGGAGGAGCGGGGACCCGGAGCGCTCGGCGTAACAGTACCCCCCCCCCCCTTGGGTCTCCCCCTCTTCTTGGAGCCTGAGAACCTGAGGACCAGACTTTTGTCTAGGATGTTGTCCTCAGGTTCCCAGGATCTCTCTTCTGGACCACAGCCCTCCCAATCTACCAAGAAAAATCTTTTTCCTCTGACCGTCTTGGAGGCCAGTATCTCCTTCACGGAGAAGATGTCAGAAGAACCGGAAACAGGAGTGGGAGAAACAAGTTTGGGAGAGAAACGGTTGATGATGAGTGGTTTAAGGAGAGAGACATGGAAGGCATTGGGAATACGAAGAGAAGGAGGAAGAAGGAGTTTGTAAGAGACAGGATTAATCTGGCACAAGACTTTGAAAGGACCAAGATAGCGTGGTCCCAGTTTGTAACTGGGGACACGAAAGCGGACATATTTAGCGGAGAGCCATACCTTGTCTCCGGGAGCAAAAATGGGGGGAGTTCTTCTTTTCTTATCGGCAAACCTTTTCATGCGGGATGAAGCCTGTAAAAGAGAATTTTGGGTCTCTTTCCATATGGTGGAAAGATCACGAGTCACTTCATCCACAGCGGGCAAACCAGAGGGCAAGGGAGTAGGGAGGGGGGAAGAGGGTGACGGCCGTACACCACGAAAAATGGGAACTTAGCAGAAGATTCAGAGACTCTGAAGTTGTATGAAAATTCGGCCCATGGTAGAAGATCTGCCCAGTCATCCTGGCGGGAGGAAACAAAATGCCGTAAATAGTCACCCAGGACCTGGTTAATTCTTTCTACTTGCCCATTGGATTGGGGATGATAAGAAGAAGAGAAGTTTAATTTAATCTTGAGCTGTTTACAGAGGGCCCTCCAGAATTTAGACACGAATTGGACGCCTCTATCCGAGACGATCTGCGTGGGCAAACCGTGAAGACGAAAAATGTGTACAAAAAATTGTTTTGCCAACTGAGGCGCTGAAGGGAGACCAGGAAGAGGAATGTGCCATCTTGGAAAATCGATCAACGACCACCCAAACAACAGTGTTGCCACGGGATGGGGGTAAGTCTGTAATAAAGTCCAGTTTGGTAAAGATGTGGGCACCTTGAAGGCGATCAAAGAGTTCTGAGATAAGAGGTAGGGGGTAGCGGTTCTTTACCGTGATTTTATTAAGTCCGCGGTAATCAATGCAAGGACGTAGGGAGCCATCTTTTTTGGACACAAAAAAAAATCCAGCTCCGGCAGGAGAGGAGGATTTGCGGATAACCCCTTTTTTAAATTTTCCTGGATGTATTCAGACATAGCAAGAGTCTCTGGAGCGGACAGAGGATAAATTCTGCCCCGGGGTGGAGTAGTGCCCGGGAGGAGGTCAATAGGACAGTCATAAGGCCTGTGAGGAGGTAAAGTCTCAGCTTGCTTTTTGCAAAACACGTCAGCATAGTCCATATAAGCCTTAGGGAGACCGGTTACAGGGGGAACCACAGGGTCACGGCAGGGAGTACTGGGAACCGGTTTAAGACAGTCCTTGAAACAAGAAGTACCCCAGCTCTTGATCTCTCCTGTGGACCAATCAAGGGTTGGGGAATGGCGTTGAAGCCACGGTAATCCAAGGAGAATTTCGGAAGTGCAATTGGAGAGGACCAAAAACTCAATTTTTTCGTGATGAGGTCCGATGCTCATTAGGAGGGGTTCCGTGCGGTAACGCACGGTACAGTCCAATCTTTCATTGTTAACACAATTGATGTAGAGGGGTCTGGCGAGACTGGTCACCGGGATGTTGAACCTGTTGATGAGAGAGGCCAAAATAAAATTTCCTGCAGATCCGGAATCCAAGAAGGCCATAGTAGAGAAGGAGAAGGTAGAGGAAGATATCCGCACAGGCACAGTAAGGCGTGGAGAAGCAGAGTTGACATCAAGAACTGTCTCGCCTTTGTGCGGAGTCAGCGTACGTCTTTCCAGGCGGGGAGGACGGATAGGACAATCCTTCAGGAAGTGTTCGGTACCGGCACAGTACAGGCACAGATTCTCCATGCGGCGTCGTGTCCTCTCTTGAGGTGTCAAGCGAGACCGGTCAACTTGCATAGCCTCCACGGCGGGAGGCACAGGAACGGATTGCAGAGGACCAGAGGAGAGAGGAGCCGGGGAGAAAAAACGCCTCGTGCGAACAAAGTCCATATCCTGGCGGAGCTCCTGACGCCTTTCGGAAAAACGCATGTCAATGCGAGTGGCTAGATGAATAAGTTCATGCAGGTTAGCAGGAATTTCTCGTGCGGCCAGAACATCTTTAATGTTGCTGGATAGGCCTTTTTTAAAGGTCGCGCAGAGGGCCTCATTATTCCAGGATAATTCGGAGGCAAGAGTACGGAATTGGATGGCGTACTCGCCAACGGAAGAATTACCCTGGACCAGGTTCAGCAGGGCAGTCTCAGCAGAAGAGGCTCGGGCAGGTTCCTCAAAGACACTTCGAATCTCCGTGAAGAAGGAGTGTACAGAGGCAGTGACGGGGTCATTGCGGTCCCAGAGCGGTGTGGCCCATGACAGAGCTTTCCCAGACAGAAGGCTGACTACGAAAGCCACCTTAGACCTTTCAGTAGGAAACTGGTCCGACATCATCTCCAAGTGCAGGGAACATTGTGAAAGAAAGCCACGGCAAAACTTAGAGTCCCCATCAAATTTATCCGGCAAGGATAGTCGTAGGCCGGAAGCGGCCACTCGCTGCGGAGGAGGTGCAGGAGCTGGCGGAGGAGATGATTGCTGAAGCTGTGGTAGTAGCTGCTGTAGCATCACGGTCAGTTGAGACAGCTGGTGGCCTTGTTGCGCTATCTGTTGCGACTGCTGGGCGACCACCGTGGTGAGGTCGGCGACAACTGGCAGTGGAACTTCAGCGGGATCCATGGCCGGATCTACTGTCACGATTCGGCTGGCAGGAGGTGGATCCTCTGTGCCAGAGAGGGATTGGCGTGGACCGTGCTGGTGGACCGGTTCAAAGTTGCTACTGGAATTCACCAGTGCCCGCCGCAAAGCGGGATGGTCTTGCAGCGGCGGTAGCAACCAGGTCGTATCCACTAGCAACGGCTCAACCTCTCTGACTGCTGAAGATAGGCGCGGTACAAGGGAGTAGACAAGAGCAAGGTCGGACGTAGCAGAAGGTCGGGGCAGGCAGCAAGGATCGTAGTCAGGGGCAACGGCAGGAGGTCTGGAACACAGGCTAGGAACACACAAGGAAACGCTTTCACTGGCACAATGGCAACAAGATCCGGCGAGGGAGTGCAGGGGAAGTGAGGTATAAATAGGGAGTGCACAGGTGAACACACTAATTAAGCCAACTGCGCCAATCAGTGGCGCAGTGGCCCTTTAAATCGCAGAGACCCGGCGCGCGCGCGCCCTAAGGAGCGGGGCCGCGCGCGCCGGGACAGGACCGACGGAGAGCGAGTCAGGTACGGGAGCCGGGGTGCGCATCGCGAGCGGGCGCCACCCGCATCGCGAATCGCACCCCGGCTGGGAGAGGTACCCAAATATCCTTGGTAAAAAGAGGGTGCTTGTTATAGGCCGGTGCGTGGTATACCCCGATAAATATGGTATATATCTAAAAAAATATTTAGGATTAGTTTTGCTTTCTATGGCCACCTGTCTCTCATTTTGAATTTTTGCTGTTTTTATTACATTTTTACAGATTTTATTAAGCTCTTTGTACTGTTTAAATGTTATAGCTGACCCATCAGATTTGTATTTTTTGAAGGCTATTTTTTGTTGTTTATTGCTCTTTTAACATCATTTGTCAGCCATGTAGGATTTAGTTTTAATTATTTATATTTGTTCCCCTTTGGTATATATTTAGATGTATAGTTATTTAGAGTTGATTTAAAGATGTCCCATTTACCTTCTGTATCAATATTTGAGAACACCTCCCCCCCAGTCGATGTCCTGTAGTGCAGCCCTCAGCCAAGGGAAGTTTGCCTTTTTAAAGTTATATGTTTTTTCCTTCCCCGTCTGTCTTTGTTTTCTACATTTTAAGTCAAAAGTAACTATATTGTTGTCACTATTACCAAGGTTTTCCCGCACGGTTACATTACCAACCAGCTCTGCGTTGTTGGAAATGATCAGATCCAACAAGGCATCACTTCTTGTTGGGTCCTCCACAAACTGGCCCATAAAATTATCCTGCAATAAATTTAGGAATTGTCGCCCCTTTGTAGTTTTAGCCAACCCCGGACCCCAATCTATATCTGGATAGTTAAAATCTCCCATTATTACCACTGTACCTGCCCGGGCGGCCCTCTCTGTTTATACAGCTGACCTTCTATCTCTTCAGTGATATTAGGGGGTCTGTAGATTACACCAAGTATTATTTTTTCAGTATTTCCCTCCTTTTGTAATTCTACCCACAGTGATTCCACATCCTCAGAATCACCACACACTATGGCATCGTTCACACTGACTTTCATACCACTTCTTACATACAGACATACTCTACCACCTTTTCTGTTCATTCTATCTTTGCAAAACAATGTAAACCCCTGCAGATTGACAGCCCAGTCATGCGAGGAGTCCAGCCATATCTCATTGACTCCAACTATATCGATATGTTCCTCCAGTATCAAGGCCTCAAGCTCCCCAATTTTATTTGCTAGGCTTCTGGCATTTGTGAACATACACTTTACATTTCAATCCTTTATGTTATTGGGGTTAATGGGATTCAAGGGTGTAAGTTTTATTTTCCTATGAAGCCTATTCCTATTAACTATTCTAACCCCTCCCTCCGCTTCACCCCCAGGTACATTTATAATTCCCACCTCTCTATCTACACTATCTTCCCCCTCTTTGCTGTAGGTTCCCTCCCCCCAAGTCCCTAGTTTAAACACTCCTCCACCCTTCTAGCCATCTTCTCCCCAAGCACAGCTGCACCCTCCCCATTGAGGCGCAGCCCGTCCCTACGGTAGAGCCGGTAACCGACAGCGAAGTCAGCCCAGTTCTCCATGAACCCAAACCCTTCCTTCCTACACCAGCTTCTGAGACACTTGTTTACCTCCCTGATCTCCCGCTGCCTCTCTGGTGCGGCTCGTGGTACTGGTAGTATTTCAGAAAATACTACCTTGGAGGTCCTTGCCTTAAGCTTGCGGCCTAAGTCCCTGAAATCATTTTTAAGGACACTCCACCTACCTCTTACTTTGTCATTGGTGCCAATATGTACCATAACTGCTGGGTCCTCTCCAGACCCGCCCAGCAACCTGTGAACCCGATCCGCGATGTGCCGAACTCGTGCGCCAGGCAGACAACACACTGTTTGGCGATCCCAGTCTTTGTGACAGATCGCCCTGTCTGTCCCCTAATAATTGAGTCCCCCACCACTAGTACCTTTCTGGCCTGCCCTGTACTCCTCCCTCCCTCCTTACTGGAGCAGACACCCCCCTGGCGGTCAGAGGCAGTATCCTGCTGCAGTTCTGCTAGCTCTGTAATGGCATCCCCCTCATCTGCCAAGCGGGCAAACTTGTTGGGGTGTGCCAGTTCAGGACTAGCCTCCCTGACACTTTTTCCCCTACCCCGCTTTCTAACTGTAACCCAGCTAACTGCCTAACTGTCCTGCAACTCCGTCCCACTGTCCCCCCCCCCCCCCCCCCACCTCTACTCCCGAGAGTGCCTGCTCAGTGAGCAGGAGATTCCTCTCGATGTTGTTAATGCTTCTCATTGTTGCCAGTCGCCCCTCTAGATGCAGGATCTGGGCTTCCAAACGGACAACTAGCACACATCTCGCACAACAATATGCACCCTCAAACTGTTGTTCAAGGATTGCATACATTGAACAGGATGTACATTGGACTGCACTTTCCCACATGGAGGCCATCTAGTTATGGGGATTTCACAAATGTATAGGCAAAAACAGACAGTCAAAATTACACCTCAAATTTTTTGTAGACCTTGTGGGTTCAGAAATTAGCACTCACAGCGATCTCAACCTCCTGCTTTCAAACTCCTGTTTTTGAAACTCCTCTTTCACGCTCCCTCTTACACAGCAACACTCAGAAGAGCAAGTTCTCAATAAGAGTCCCAAGCTAAGATTTATACACCTGTGCCCAATCTACTCCTCCTCCCCCTAGAGGTGGAACAGGGGAAAAAAAAAAAAGCTTGCTTTAAGTACTGGAGACTCTGGGGAAACATATCAAAACCAGTGCATAGGAAAGGCTGATCAGATTGCTTCTTTTATCTTTTAGAGGTCTTTTTAATAATTAAGCAACCTGATTGGTTGCCATGGACAACTGGTCAACTTTTCATATATAGATATTTTGGAAAAAGTTCAGAAAAGAGTACATGGATTGTAGGATACAACTTTTAAATACATAAAAATGATCAACACAGTAAAGGAGGAGAGTATATTTAAAGATAAGAAAAACTACCACAAGAGGATATATGTTAAATTAAAGGGGAAAAGGTTAATGTAGTAATATCAGATAGTATTACTTTACTGAGAGAGTACTGGATGCATGGAATAGCCTTCCTGCGGAAGTGGTAGCAGCAAATACAGTAAAGGTGTTTAATTTAAAGAAATACTCCAGTAGAAAACAAATGTTTTCAAAACAGCTGTCAGAAAATTATACAGATTTGTAAATAACTAATTTTTTTTAATTCTGAAGCCTTCCAGTACATATCAGCTGCTGTATACTACAGAGGAAGTTGTATAGTTCCTTCCAGTCTGACCACAGTGCTCTCTGCTGACACCTCTGTCCATGTCAGGAACTGTCCAGAGTAGGAGCAAATCCCCATAGCAAACTTCTCCTGTTCTGGACAGTTCCTGACACAGAGAGGGGTGGTAGCAGAGAGCACTCTGGCCAGATTGGAAGGAATTACAAAACTTTCTCTGTAGTATATATGTAGTATACAGAAGCGGTCTGTATATCAGTCTGTGTGTCTGAACAATAGCCCAACTATACAAGATTATCCTCCCTAATCTGTTATTTTTGCACAATTTTTTATGTCTTACCTTGTGATGTGCCTGTGTATTTTCATTCAACATTGTTTTTATTAAAGTTAAATAGATATTGCTACTTCATATCTATGTTACAGGTTTTTAAATTTTACATAACAATAAAGACAAATTAAAAAGAAGAATAACAAAGGTAGAGAATGAACTGCAGATGTCGAGTTTAGATGTTGAGACAATCCGCACTCCGAAGCTCCAGTCAATAGGGTCAGTCCATTCATGATGTTATCAATTAGTGGACATGTTGGATAAATGTTGGAATTGGGTCGATGCCGTCCAAAGTTAACTCTATTAACATTGTCTACTGTCATTGGAGTGATGCAAGTGGGCAGACAGGCGAGGAAGATCGGGCACATAAATATAAATTTAGAGATCTGAAATGGAAAAAAGACGTATGTACATGCTTATTTTATTATTACACAATAGTTAAAAATACGACTATTTTACTTATTATCTTAGTCAAGGAGCAACACTACTTAACAGCCAATATTTAATATTTTATATTTTGTGTTTTCAAAAGGGATTCTAGTATGGGAGAATCTCCCATTATTGTTATCTTCAGTTACCTTAACACCAACTAGAATTTTAAGATGTTTATGATCCACCATAAAGGATAAACATATATGTGCCTGTGTATTTTTCTATGGCCTTGATCTATTTATTCCTACTAAGGCTAGGTTCACACGGCCATTGTCCCCGTCCCGATGTTCTCCCATCAATGCTTGCTAAAAAGACCATACAATAACAGATGCAAATTGATGCCAAGGGATACCATTTAGTGGCATCCCTTTGCATCAGTTTTTCATCCATTAGTATGAAAAGTCAGCCACCTACAGACTCCTGCAGCCGGAACTACTACTAATCCCATCATGGAACAGGCTAGTTTCCATGATGGGAGTAGAAGTTCCCCTGGCTGCAAGAGTCTGGGGGGCGGCTCAGGAGACTACTGTTGTGTTTGTACTACTACCCCCATAATGGAACAGAGTCTGTTCCATGTTGGGGGGGTAGTAGTACAGGGGCTGAGGGATTGATCGCACCAGGTCTCACTTCCGAGACCCAATGCGATTAAAAGCTATTAACCAGGGGAGTGGGCGGCATGCCCCACTCCACTGTGATGTATACACTGTGTCTTTTACCTTCATTTTCAAATCCCCCACCGGGAGCCCTAAATGGCTGGCCCCGATTAGCAATTCAGGGCTCCTGGAGTCTATAGGTCTTGCCTGCCACCCCCTGCTGCGCTATATATCTTGCCCCCCGCAGTGCTTCTATATACATGTGGCCCACACAGCACTGTGTGTCAAAAGCATTGTATCCGCATTGCATCAGGCCTGCTGTGCTATATATATTGCCCCCCGCTGCGCTATATTTCTGGCTCTCCATGGCGCTTCTATATACATATGCCCCCCGCAGCACTATGTGTTAAAAAAAATTGTGTCTATTTCGTTATTTTTAATGGGAAAATAGACTTGGAATGCTATTACTGTACAGTTCACTGGATCAGGGGCCAGGTGCTCGACTTTTCCCAACTATCAATAACACATTTAGAGATGAACAAACTTTAGAAAAATTTGATTCGGCCGATTCGAAAAAATTTGGTTTGATCCGAATTTATTCACAACCAATCTATATTAAAAATGGCTATTTCTGGCCTACAGAGAGCCTCAATAGGGGTGTAGAACACTTTGCTTTGTTCTAACATGCATATGGAGTGTGCTGGGATAGTGAAATAATACTGTCATTCAGAACATCATGCAGATTACAGGCATTGCTTTTAAAATCACTGCACAATGACATAGCCTGGAGGTGTTGGCAGCATGAGAAGACCATATAGTGGCTGAATGACACAGCTTGGATGAGGCTGAAGCATGAGGAGACCATATAGTGGCTGAATGACATGGTGTGGATGTGTTGGCAGCATGAGGAGACCATATAGTGTCTAAATGACACAGCCTGGAGCTGGTAGCAGCATGAGTATAGACACTAGGGTTTCACAATCCCTAAGATTAAAAGATGAATTTTGAAATTTAAATTGAAGATTTAGGGTAGCTAGTGCTTTTAGGTCCAGGCCCAGCAGCATCAGTAAACCCTATATTGACTGAATGACACAGCCTGGAGTTGGCAGCAGCATGAGGAGACCATTGAAATTTAAGAATTTTAAATAGAAATGCAAGATTTTTAAATTGACATTGAGGGTTTAAAATTTAACTTTTAACTCCAAAGTTTTAGTGTCCTGGGCCCCGGCGTGTGGGTACAAAGGACCAAATCTAACAAGGAGTCACATGTCACATGGCAGCACAATGACAGAGCCTGGAGGTGGCATCAGTAGGAGGAGACCATATAGTGGCTGAATGACAACCTGGAGTTGACAGCAGATGAGGAGACAATAGGGCTTCACAGTCTCTAAGAATAAAAGACGAATTTTGAAATTTTCATTGAAGATGTACCTATTGCTACCATAAACATATATAGGTAATGTCCTAGGCTCAGCAGCATCACTAAACCGTGTAGTTCCTGAAAGACACAGACTGGAGCTGGCTGAAGCATCAGTAAACCATATATTGGATGAATGGCATAGCCTGGAGGTGGCTGAAGCATAAGGAAACCATATAGTGGATGAATGACACAGAATGGAGTTGGCTGAAGCATGAGAAGAGATCATAGAGTGGCTGAATGAGACAGCCTGGAGGTGGCGGCAGCAGCAGCATCAGGAGTCCTGAAAGTGACCTGGTGACAGAGTGGTACGGTGGGTGGTAATACCAGTACCCGGTGACAAAGGTGGGTGGAAAAAGGTCAGATGCGGAGGAATGTTTTAACTGGGGAGCAGCGCCTTAAATCTGTTTAACACTTCACAAATATGGTTGGTGCCAGTGTGGCACCATGGTCAATTTACTCTCATGCATAAGGCATTCGTGGTTGGAAATCCTGGCTGATCCATGCCGGATTCATCTTCACAAAGGTCAGTCTCTCCAAAATTTTTCGTGGACAGACGAGTTTTCCTTGGGGTGACTATGGCCCCTGCCGCACTAAACACCCGCTCTGATGGCACACTACTGGCTGAGCAGCCACCACTACTGGCTAATTGCAGCCACAAATCAAGTTTGGCTGCCCAGAAGTCCAGCGGATCTTCAAGGTGTGTTGTCATGGGCATGTCAAGGTATGCCACCACCTGCTGGTTCAGGTCCTACTCCAGGTCTACCTGCTGATGAGTTGCCTCACTATGCAGGTGAAGAAAGCTACTAATCAGCCACTGGTTCACATTGAAGTTACTCAGGGGAGTACCCCTATCCACTCGGATCATCAAGAAATCGGTGATGGCTTTTCTCTGTTCGTACAGTTGGTCCAACATATGGAGGGTGGAATTCCAACGTGTGGCAACATCACAAATCAGACTATGTTGTGGGATACCGTTCTGATGCTGCAGCTCAAGAAAGGTGTGCTTTGCGGTGTATGAGTGGCTGAAGTGCATGCAAAGTTTACTTCCCTTTGTTAGGATGTCTTGCAAATGGGGGGAACACTTCAGGAACTGCTTCAATCACAACGAGATTGAACACGTGTGCCATGCAGGGCACATGGCTCAGCCTTCCCAGTCTCAGCACATGCAAGATGTTCTTCCCGTTGTAATTCACCATGGTTCCCATTTCCAGTTTTAGTGGAGTAAGCCATGCTCAGATTTCTTTACAAATGACTTGTGGTGTCCCGGCACCGCATTTCATACAGTGACTTAGTTATTAGTCCCCAAAGTTAGAGTCCCTAGGACTGTCGGGAATCGCTTCCCTAATTTACCCCTAGTCACCCCTTAGTAACTTAATATTCATAGATATTGGGGGAGATTTATCAAAACCTGTGCAGAGGAAAACTTGCCCAGTTGTCCATAGCAACCAATCAGATTGCTTCTTTCATTTTTCACAGGCCTTCATAAAAATGAAAGAAGCAAGCTGATTGGTTGCTATGGGCAACTGGGCAAGTTTTCCTCTGCACAGGTTTTGATAAATCTCCCCCATTATCTAAATAAAAATGTGTATATGTGTTACTTGTTTCAGCGTCGCAGGACCTGCAGGGCTAAAACCTTATGCACCAACCTTGATCCCGACCAGTAAACCTCTGGTCACTTTGAATTCTACTGTTACCCATTCTACTCTCACCAATGTGGTGTGGGAGAGTTAAATTAACTCCTTGCCTGCTCCAGATGTTGGGAGGTATAGAGGAACTACAAGAGTCACAAGAAGAGTTCGAAGGAATATTTTCTGAAGCACTGTAAAGTAATGTCTATTGTTTTCTTTGCTAAACACTTTTGTTTTTCAGCAACCAAGTTCAAGAAATTGTGCCTAGCAGGACTATTCCAGTTCCAAGTTCAGCAACGTAACCATTAAGCTTTGTGTCTGACCATCAGGTCAAGAGACTCCTAGCCAGTAGGAGATTCGTAAGTTTTGTGCCCGGTTGATTTGCGGCAGCCGTGAAACATAGACTCCTAGTGTAGGTGGACTGCATCCTTACACGCCAGTTTTGTGTATATATCCCTATATTCATGAGACTTTCTTGCTAAAAAATTGCACTTATCAGGTGTATGCGCCTGAACCTTGTTGGAGTGTTAATAGATATGTTAACTTGTATAATAAAGATGTATATGGTTCTTGTACACAGAAAGATAGCTTTGTGTCTGTGTACATAAAAAAGTAAGTAAGTGTTGTACACGGAAAATTGTCCGCTAGATGCACCTGTACACTAAAAACAAAAAACATAAATAATTCTTGTATACATGTACATACAAATGTATAAAAATACTAAAAAGGTGTTTTAGTAGTTGCTAAATAGGCGACTCTCCCGCCTCCTCCGAGAGTAGCATTACAGTCACCAATCACTAGCACCTGTCTCAGAAAAAACAAGGTGAACTACCCTTAAGATATCAAGACTGACCATTAAGCAGTACTTGCACACATAGTACCTTAAATTGCTCACTTAAATGTACTACCTCAGTTTTCTTCAGTACATACACAAAAATAAAAAATATGTCTCACACTCAATAAACACTTCAGGAATTGTAGCCTATTGATATTCAATTCCTGCCACTGTTAGGTATACTCATATTTCTCTTCTCTTTATTACGTGTGTGAGAATCTCTACCTGGCCAGTAGATGCTCTTGCGAGCCTAAAATTAAACATGTATTTCTAAAGGTAACCTAGGTAAGGTTATACTGTTGTGTTCCAGGGGTAAGTAGTATGTAGCCAATAGACCCTAGTAGCTAACCTTATTGGTAGAGAGCCTCAGGCAAGCCAATATAGCCTTCTGTTTACTAACAGGTGACTCATCGTGGCAAAACAAAAGTAAATGTGGTGAGATTTCAAAAATGTTTAGTCATCTTGAAACAAAAGGTATAGAGAGCTGTACTAATGTCTAGTTAGCCTCACAAATGTATAGAGAGCTATAAAAATGTATAAGGAGCTAGAAACTAATGTCTAGATAGCTTCCTAATGTCTAGTAAGCTTCATAGTGGTCTAGTAAGGATACTAGTCAGGTTAAAAGAACATGTCTTCAGAATGTATATAGAATGTTTATAATTCTGTCCTTGTCCTAGTCCCTCTACCTTAGGGGACAGGCGTCGGGGTCAACTTGTTTTAAGTAAGGGGGTTTGTGGTGTCCCGGCACCGCATTTCATACTGTGCCTTAGTTATTAGTCCCCAAAGTTAGAGTCCCTAGGACTGTCGGGATTCGCTTCCCTAATTTACCCCTAGTCACCCCTTAGTAACTTAATATTTATAGATATTATCTGTATAAAAATGTGTATATGTGTTACTCACTTGTTTCAGCGTCACAGGACCTGTGGGTCATGTGACACGGTTCACAGAACTCTATGGTTTGCTCAAGGACCTTAGGTGGTTCTAGTCATGTGATCACCCACAATCCAATGTAACGGTGAGTGACAGCTGTATGGACCAATCCAAAAGGCTCAGCCCCTGCCCATATAAGAGAGCTGCAGCCATTAATCTCTCTCTTGTTCCTGCGCTGCCAAGCAAGCAGCATCTCTCTTCTCTCTTGGGTTGCCGACTCTAGACGAGGTAGGACCTCCGCAGCTTACAAGACAATTACTAGGCCAAAGCCTTGCAGCCTAGGCCTGTGCTAGAGACGGATAGTTCTTAAAATTCCCCGCCATCTCCGCAAGACCTCTGGACCTAAGCTAACCCCTAAATCCAGCGGATCTATGCAAGTACAATCCTCCTAATCTTAAGAGAACTTTCTGGTTCTAAGCAACTGTCAGTCACTGCTGTGCTGTCTATATAGACTCTGTTATCTGGACTGTTACCGTTACTGCATGTACAGAAAATCTTCAGTAAAGTTCCTGCAAGTTTTAAGTTCAGCACTGCTGTGGACAATCCATTTATTTTACACTCACCTATCGCTCTTGGGAAGGGTGGCGATAGGCCCAGCATCACTACCGAGTTTTAACCCCCACCCTGGCGTCACGAGTGACAAGGCTTAACAGTACCCTTTATTATACAGAAACGCAACACCCCTTATGCCCTACAACCCCAAGCTATCACAGACTTTTAGCAGTTCCTCCCCTGTGTGACTCTTTTTCCAAGGCAAACCATGTGAAGAACAGCGTGACACTGCTGTGCCCTGCACGCATGGTATGCTGAAGGGCCACTGAGACTTATCTGGGCAGTGGAGGCTGAGGACATGGTGGAGGTGCACACTGTCACAGGACCAACAGCCTAAGAGCAAGGAGGAGGAAGCGGCGTGACCTGTCCAAGTTGGTGTTGTGGCTATGCAGGAACCACATTCAACCAGTGAGCCATAAAGGAGAGGATACATGACCATAGTTATAGCTCCAGACGTCGGGGCTGCCGTGCACTTTGGTACACACCGACAGGCTCAAGGACTGGTACTGCCTTCTTCACGAAGAAATGAAGGCTCGGTACAAGCCATCAGTTCTCTGAAAGGTGGAGAGTCCACCACTTGAAAAGGGAGGGACTGCAGCACCAGCAACTTAGAAATGCACATTCAGCTTCTGCGCCATTGGATGAGTGAGCACATACTGTTGTCTCTTGGACATGGCTTCGCCGATGGATTATTAGTGAAATGGCTGACTAAACTTAGGAGGAGCAGGAGCATCTGGAGCAACAGAAGGAGGGTATGACACACAGCACCCTGGACCACTACATCTAAGCCATGGTTCTCCCAGACCACTTTATGGTGGCGAAGCATGTGTTGATGCAGAGCTGTGGTGCCAACATTGGGACCCTGGCCACGCTTCACCTTCTGCCAACATATCTTGCATGTGGCTATGTGAACCTCCTCCAGATTCTTATTGAAACACTGCCACACCGCCGACTAGCTGATTTTCCCACCAACAGTCCGCACTAATTGACTGCTACTGCCGCCATCTCCAGGAACCCCTGTTACACTACCTCCCGGGAAGGTAGGCTGCCGTGAAGCAGGTGGTCTCCCCCGGGCACATTTGGCTCCAGAATTTCCACTTCTGCCACCATGCTGACTGCCAACCATGCTACCGCCTTGCTGGCTCAGCTGCTACCTCACAGGCATCCTGCAACTCTTCTCCTGCTGATGATGAAGCCCCTTCTGCCCCCAGCTCCCAATTGCGATATGCTTCATCATCATCAAGTGTCTGCACATCACTGATGTCCTGCTCAGGTTCCTCAACAGTGTCTGCTTCAGGACCCTGAACCCTGGCAACACCACCTCCCATGTTATTCTCCTCATCACTACTTGCCTACCTAGTGGAGGAAGCACTTTTTGGCTGGGCAGTAGCTGCTGACTGTCCTCTATTAGATCGTCCTCAGTGAATAGTGGAGCTTAACCCACAGCATAAGATACTTCTGTAGGGGAGGAAACAGTATAGGACAGAGGCAATGGGAGGACAGGGACTGCTCCTGGGCCATGACAACTGAGGGTTGTGTCGGAGGAACCTACTGACTGTTGACTTGGGGTGTCAGATGTCACTTGTGATTAAGTGGATGACCGTGTTAACCAATTGATGATGGCAGATGGGTTGCTGGACGAGACACAACAGCTAGCTGATAACGGGACCTCAGGCCTCTTGCTGCGACTCCTGCTGCCACTCGCCCCTAATCTGCTGCGACCTCTGCCTGAAGGATTTAGGCCTCTGCCACTCCTCTGTGCACGTCTTGGCACTTCTCTGCCTGACATACTTAGTGCGTATATGAGGGGAGTACCATACGCTTAACTATGCTTAAAACAGTATTTGTCTAGAACAGCAGCAGGTGTGCACTTTTGGCTGGCCTTTCACAGTATCCAGGCCCTTGACAGATTAACAGGTACAAAATATAACACTACTCAGATGTAGGTATGTGGTATGCACTGATGAGGGCAGAAAAATGCTCTACAGTACACTTAAAGTATCTCAGTACAACACCAGCCAGTCATCACTTTTGTCTGTCCTTTCACAGTATGTAGGCCCTTGACAGATTAACAAGTACAAAATAGTACACTACTTAGATGTTCGCATCTGGTATGCACTTATGAGGGCAGAAAAATGTGCTACAGTACCCTTACAAAAAACATATTTTTTGTAAAACATCAGCAGTACAGAACAGTGCTGCAAAAAAAAAAAAAAAAGCTATGCACTAAACACAAAATTGCACTCTGTCAAAAACTATTAGGAATGGACAGCTGGGTATTATACCGTCTACAGACTAGTATAACCAGCAGATAGTTTTTTGTGAACAAAGACTGAATTGCGTGGAAAAATTATTCTTGCCTCCTCTGCTAAGGTTTATAAAGTTGAGACAGCTTGTTGAAATGTAGGAGGCAACACATAGCTATCTGTCATTCTCTGTAATACTATGCCGAAGAATGACTGGGAGGTTAATGCCTGCAGCAAAAATCCTTTTCAGTGAAAAAAAACAATGCTCTCTGTCCACGAGAACGCCGATGTGACTAGGAGGATGTTAAACGCTGCTGGACTGCACTTTTCTCTGCTGTAACACACACACACAGGCTCTTCGACCTATGTTCCTTCTGCTGTGTATTGTAAGGAAGTGAGGAGCCGGAATTATGGCTGCCGATTATATAGGGCTGTGACATCACGGGGTGACTGGCTGCTGACAGGCTGCATCCTGCATGTGATTCAGGGTCATTCCGTCTATTTCCCTTTCCTCCCCGCCTTGCCTTCCTAGCGTTCCTTGCCCCATGTATTGACATGTGGATCCGCCATTTTAGATGCCCTGGAGCCTGCACCGCAGTAAATTGAGTTTAATCGAATATTTCCTGAAATTCATAATGAATTTGGGTTCATCAGCTTCGATTCGCTCATCTCTAAACACCTTGTAAAAATAGTAAAATTGTCTTAAGACAAGTTGAGCCTCTTATTAATGTATAATATGAGTCCAAATGACATTTTCCATTGTTACAAGGATAGGCAAGAACAAAACTAAGGAGGCAAGTTCAATGCACAGGATATAAAAAAAATGTAAAAAAAAAAAAAAAAGTAACAACCGAAGAGCTTTTCAGACTAAAATAGGGAAGTAATATTTGAGCTGAATTGTATCACTAGAAATAAATAAATCCTCTGAATAAGTATATGTGTTACTAGCCTGCCACCATATATATTGTACCATGTGTTTTATATCTATAAATGTTCCATCCATGAAGATATACAATATTTATGAGGTCAAAGAGGTCACAGGGCTGCTTGAGTATTGATAGTCTGTGATTATCTCTAGTATAGCTCAGATTTAAAGATACATTTAAAATACTTGGCAAAATTGGCTTGTGCAGTATATCCATTCATCTTCATTGGACAGCTACTAACAAGAAGAGCCATTCTAAATCGTATAATGCAAATAAATGTTTGCAACTAAAATCTCATGATTTAAAGTAGACAGGACATTATTTACAATGTCTTAATGGTCGACATAAATTGAAGATTAGAGATGAGCGAGCAAATCTTGCAGAACCCAGTCTCACTCCGAGCTGAGGGGTGACAGTGGCTCGCTGAACTTTCAAACATTTGCAGGTTCAGCTTACGTGAGCCTGGCAATATCGGCAATAATAGCAAAAGAGAAACAATAATAATAATAATAGCACATGAGAAACATGTGGTGTTTTGGCACCTAAATAAAAGGAGCAGGTACTGGGAACACTGAAATAATGTCAGGGTAGCACAGCATACCTTGCAGCTATCAGCAACATCACAGGACCATGGGTTATCCAATCATTGCTTTTTATTATGGTGGAATACA